>NC_092093.1:49308352-49377271 GCF_045679555.1 Salvelinus alpinus
AGGTGAACAGAGCACTGGCTTCTCTCTCTCTCTCTCTCTCTCTCTCTCTCTCTCTCTCTCTCTCTCTCTCTCTCTCTCTCTCTCTCTCTCTCTCTCTCTCTCTCTCTCTCTCTCTCTCTCTCTCTCTCTCTCTCTCTCTCTCTCTCTCTCTCTCTCTCTCTCTCTCTCTCTCTCTCTCTCTCTCTCTCTCTCTCTCTCTCTCTCTCTCTCTCTCTCTCTCTCTCTCTCTCTCGCTCTCTCTCTCTCTCTCTCTCTCTCTCTCTCTCTCTCTCTCTCTCTCCTCGCTCTTCTTAACGAACCCTTTTCCCTCTGTGAGCTAACTTGTAACAAATAAAGAACAAACGGTCACATTTAACATGGCAAATTCATAAGCACAAATAAGATTAAAATAGAAAATTATATTTTTTAAATAGATAATTTTTAATGCGAAGGCACTTCACTGTTTCACAAAACGAGTGATAATCGGTAACGGTTATAATGGGCAAAATTTTGTGAGTTAACAGACAAACCTTGGTCGTATTATAAACGTTGAAACAACTGGTTTCTATTAGGCTACAGTATTAGAGAAGGGTTGTTTCTCTGAACCCCTCATGCCTGTTTCTCTCCCCAGTCAGAGGCAGCCTGCCCGTCTCACCGACTCTGACTAGCAGCAGCAACCCCTCATGCCTGTTTCTCTCCCCAGTCAGAGGCAGCCTGCCCGTCTCACCGACTCTGACTAGCAGCAGCAACCCCTCATGCCTGTTTCTCTCCCCAGTCAGAGGCAGCCTGACCGTCTCACCGACTCTGACTAGCAGCAGCAACCCCTCATGCCTGTTTCTCTCCCCAGTCAGAGGCAGCCTGCCCGTCTCACCGACTCTGACTAGCAGCAGCAACCCCTCATGCCTGTTTCTCTCCCCAGTCAGAGGCAGCCTGCCCGTCTCACCGACTCTGACTAGCAGCAGCAACCCCTCATGCCTGTTTCTCTCCCCAGTCAGAGGCAGCCTGCCCGTCTCACCGACTCTGACTAGCAGCAGCAACCCCTCATGCCTGTTTCTCTCCCCAGTCAGAGGCAGCCTGCCCGTCTCACCGACTCTGACTAGCAGCAGCAACCCCTCATGCCTGTTTCTCTCCCCAGTCAGAGGCAGCCTGCCCGTCTCACCGACTCTGACTAGCAGCAGCAACCCCTCATGCCTGTTTCTCTCCCCAGTCAGAGGCAGACTGCCCGTCTCACCGACTCTGACTAGCAGCAGCAACCCCTCATGCCTGTTTCTCTCCCCAGTCAGAGGCAGCCTGCCCGTCTCACCGACTCTGACTAGCAGCAGCAACCCCTCATGCCTGTTTCTCTCCCCAGTCAGAGGCAGCCTGCCCGTCTCACCGACTCTGACTAGCAGCAGCAACCCCTCATGCCTGTTTCTCTCCCCAGTCAGAGGCAGCCTGCCCGTCTCACCGACTCTGACTAGCAGCAGCAACCCCTCATGCCTGTTTCTCTCCCCAGTCAGAGGCAGCCTGCCTGTCTCACCGACTCTGACTAGCAGCAGCAACCCCTCATGCCTGTTTCTCTCCCCAGTCAGAGGCAGCCTGCCCGTCTCACCGACTCTGACTAGCAGCAGCAACCCCTCATGCCTGTTTCTCTCCCCAGTCAGAGGCAGCCTGACCGTCTCACCGACTCTGACTAGCAGCAGCAACCCCTCATGCCTGTTTCTCTCCCCAGTCAGAGGCAGCCTGCCCGTCTCACCGACTCTGACTAGCAGCAGCAACCCCTCATGCCTGTTTCTCTCCCCAGTCAGAGGCAGCCTGCCCGTCTCACCGACTCTGACTAGCAGCAGCAACCCCTCATGCCTGTTTCTCTCCCCAGTCAGAGGCAGCCTGCCCGTCTCACCGACTCTGACTAGCAGCAGCAACCCCTCATGCCTGTTTCTCTCCCCAGTCAGAGGCAGCCTGCCCGTCTCACCGACTCTGACTAGCAGCAGCAACCCCTCATGCCTGTTTCTCTCCCCAGTCAGAGGCAGCCTGCCCGTCTCACCGACTCTGACTAGCAGCAGCAACCCCTCATGCCTGTTTCTCTCCCCAGTCAGAGGCAGACTGCCCGTCTCACCGACTCTGACTAGCAGCAGCAACCCCTCATGCCTGTTTCTCTCCCCAGTCAGAGGCAGCCTGCCCGTCTCACCGACTCTGACTAGCAGCAGCAACCCCTCATGCCTGTTTCTCTCCCCAGTCAGAGGCAGCCTGCCCGTCTCACCGACTCTGACTAGCAGCAGCAACCCCTCATGCCTGTTTCTCTCCCCAGTCAGAGGCAGCCTGCCTGTCTCACCGACTCTGACTAGCAGCAGCAACCCCTCATGCCTGTTTCTCTCCCCAGTCAGAGGCAGCCTGCCTGTCTCACCGACTCTGACTAGCAGCAGCAACCCCTCATGCCTGTTTCTCTCCCCAGTCAGAGGCAGCCTGCCCGTCTCACCGACTCTGACTAGCAGCAGCAACCCCTCATGCCTGTTTCTCTCCCCAGTCAGAGGCAGCCTGCCCGTCTCACCGACTCTGACTAGCAGCAGCAACCCCTCATGCCTGTTTCTCTCCCCAGTCAGAGGCAGCCTGCCCGTCTCACCGACTCTGACTAGCAGCAGCAACCCCTCATGCCTGTTTCTCTCCCCAGTCAGAGGCAGCCTGCCCGTCTCACCGACTCTGACTAGCAGCAGCAACCCCTCATGCCTGTTTCTCTCCCCAGTCAGAGGCAGCCTGCCCGTCTCACCGACTCTGACTAGCAGCAGCAACCCCTCATGCCTGTTTCTCTCCCCAGTCAGAGGCAGCCTGCCCGTCTCACCGACTCTGACTAGCAGCAGCAACCCCTCATGCCTGTTTCTCTCCCCAGTCAGAGGCAGCCTGCCCGTCTCACCGACTCTGACTAGCAGCAGCAACCCCTCATGCCTGTTTCTCTCCCCAGTCAGAGGCAGCCTGCCCGTCTCACCGACTCTGACTAGCAGCAGCAACCCCTCAGGCCTGTTTCTCTCCCCAGTCAGAGGCAGCCTGCCCGTCTCACCGACTCTGACTAGCAGCAGCAACCCCTCAGGCCTGTTTCTCTCCCCAGTCAGAGGCAGCCTGCCCGTCTCACCGACTCTGACTAGCAGCAGCAACCCCTCAGGCCTGTTTCTCTCCCCAGTCAGAGGCAGCCTGCCCGTCTCACCGACTCTGACTAGCAGCAGCAACCCCTCATGCCTGTTTCTCTCCCCAGTCAGAGTCAGCCTGCCCGTCTCACCGACTCTGACTAGCAGCAGCAACCCCTCATGCCTGTTTCTCTCCCCAGTCAGAGGCAGCCTGCCCGTCTCACCGACTCTGACTAGCAGCAGCAACCCCTCATGCCTGTTTCTCTCCCCAGTCAGAGGCAGCCTGCCCGTCTCACCGACTCTGACTAGCAGCAGCAACCCCTCATGCCTGTTTCTCTCCCAGTCAGAGGAGCGTCTCACCGACTCTGACTAGCAGCAGCAACCCCTCATGCCTGTTTCTCTCCCCAGTCAGAGGCAGCCTGCCCGTCTCACCGACTCTGACTAGCAGCAGCAACCCCTCATGCCTGTTTCTCTCCCCAGTCAGAGGCAGCCTGCCCGTCTCACCGACTCTGACTAGCAGCAGCAACCCCTCATGCCTGTTTCTCTCCCCAGTCAGAGGCAGCCTGCCCGTCTCACCGACTCTGACTAGCAGCAGCAACCCCTCATGCCTGTTTCTCTCCCCAGTCAGAGGCAGCCTGCCCGTCTCACCGACTCTGACTAGCAGCAGCAACCCCTCATGCCTGTTTCTCTCCCCAGTCAGAGGCAGCCTGCCCGTCTCACCGACTCTGACTAGCAGCAGCAACCCCTCATGCCTGTTTCTCTCCCCAGTCAGAGGCAGCCTGCCTGTCTCACCGACTCTGACTAGCAGCAGCAACCCCTCATGCCTGTTTCTCTCCCCAGTCAGAGGCAGCCTGCCCGTCTCACCGACTCTGACTAGCAGCAGCAACCCCTCATGCCTGTTTCTCTCCCCAGTCAGAGGCAGCCTGCCCGTCTCACCGACTCTGACTAGCAGCAGCAACCCCTCATGCCTGTTTCTCTCCCCAGTCAGAGGCAGCCTGCCCGTCTCACCGACTCTGACTAGCAGCAGCAACCCCTCATGCCTGTTTCTCTCCCCAGTCAGAGGCAGCCTGCCCGTCTCACCGACTCTGACTAGCAGCAGCAACCCCTCATGCCTGTTTCTCTCCCCAGTCAGAGGCAGCCTGCCCGTCTCACCGACTCTGACTAGCAGCAGCAACCCCTCATGCCTGTTTCTCTCCCCAGTCAGAGGCAGCCTGCCCGTCTCACCGACTCTGACTAGCAGCAGCAACCCCTCATGCCTGTTTCTCTCCCCAGTCAGAGGCAGCCTGCCCGTCTCACCGACTCTGACTAGCAGCAGCAACCCCTCATGCCTGTTTCTCTCCCCAGTCAGAGGCAGCCTGCCCGTCTCACCGACTCTGACTAGCAGCAGCAACCCCTCATGCCTGTTTCTCTCCCCAGTCAGAGGCAGCCTGCCCGTCTCACCGACTCTGACTAGCAGCAGCAACCCCTCATGCCTGTTTCTCTCCCCAGTCAGAGGCAGCCTGCCCGTCTCACCGACTCTGACTAGCAGCAGCAACCCCTCATGCCTGTTTCTCTCCCCAGTCAGAGGCAGCCTGCCCGTCTCACCGACTCTGACTAGCAGCAGCAACCCCTCATGCCTGTTTCTCTCCCCAGTCAGAGGCAGCCTGCCCGTCTCACCGACTCTGACTAGCAGCAGCAACCCCTCATGCCTGTTTCTCTCCCCAGTCAGAGGCAGCCTGCCCGTCTCACCGACTCTGACTAGCAGCAGCAACCCCTCATGCCTGTTTCTCTCCCCAGTCAGAGGCAGCCTGCCCGTCTCACCGACTCTGACTAGCAGCAGCAACCCCTCATGCCTGTTTCTCTCCCCAGTCAGAGGCAGCCTGCCCGTCTCACCGACTCTGACTAGCAGCAGCAACCCCTCAGGCCTGTTTCTCTCCCCAGTCAGAGGCAGCCTGCCCGTCTCACCGACTCTGACTAGCAGCAGCAACCCCTCAGGCCTGTTTCTCTCCCCAGTCAGAGGCAGCCTGCCCGTCTCACCGACTCTGACTAGCAGCAGCAACCCCTCATGCCTGTTTCTCTCCCCAGTCAGAGTCAGCCTGCCCGTCTCACCGACTCTGACTAGCAGCAGCAACCCCTCATGCCTGTTTCTCTCCCCAGTCAGAGGCAGCCTGCCCGTCTCACCGACTCTGACTAGCAGCAGCAACCCCTCATGCCTGTTTCTCTCCCCAGTCAGAGGCAGCCTGCCCGTCTCACCGACTCTGACTAGCAGCAGCAACCCCTCATGCCTGTTTCTCTCCCCAGTCAGAGGCAGCCTGCCCGTCTCACCGACTCTGACTAGCAGCAGCAACCCCTCATGCCTGTTTCTCTCCCCAGTCAGAGGCAGCCTGCCCGTCTCACCGACTCTGACTAGCAGCAGCAACCCCTCATGCCTGTTTCTCTCCCCAGTCAGAGGCAGCCTGCCCGTCTCACCGACTCTGACTAGCAGCAGCAACCCCTCATGCCTGTTTCTCTCCCCAGTCAGAGGCAGCCTGCCCGTCTCACCGACTCTGACTAGCAGCAGCAACCCCTCATGCCTGTTTCTCTCCCCAGTCAGAGGCAGCCTGCCCGTCTCACCGACTCTGACTAGCAGCAGCAACCCCTCATGCCTGTTTCTCTCCCCAGTCAGAGGCAGCCTGCCCGTCTCACCGACTCTGACTAGCAGCAGCAACCCCTCATGCCTGTTTCTCTCCCCAGTCAGAGGCAGCCTGCCCGTCTCACCGACTCTGACTAGCAGCAGCAACCCCTCATGCCTGTTTCTCTCCCCAGTCAGAGGCAGCCTGCCCGTCTCACCGACTCTGACTAGCAGCAGCAACCCCTCATGCCTGTTTCTCTCCCCAGTCAGAGGCAGCCTGCCCGTCTCACCGACTCTGACTAGCAGCAGCAACCCCTCATGCCTGTTTCTCTCCCCAGTCAGAGGCAGCCTGCCCGTCTCACCGACTCTGACTAGCAGCAGCAACCCCTCATGCCTGTTTCTCTCCCCAGTCAGAGGCAGCCTGCCCGTCTCACCGACTCTGACTAGCAGCAGCAACCCCTCATGCCTGTTTCTCTTCCCAGTCAGAGGCAGCCTGCCCGTCTCACCGACTCTGACTAGCAGCAGCAACCCCTCATGCCTGTTTCTCTCCCCAGTCAGAGGCAGCCTGCCCGTCTCACCGACTCTGACTAGCAGCAGCAACCCCTCATGCCTGTTTCTCTCCCCAGTCAGAGGCAGCCTGCCCGTCTCACCGACTCTGACTAGCAGCAGCAACCCCTCATGCCTGTTTCTCTCCCCAGTCAGAGGCAGCCTGCCCGTCTCACCGACTCTGACTAGCAGCAGCAACCCCTCATGCCTGTTTCTCTCCCCAGTCAGAGGCAGCCTGCCCGTCTCACCGACTCTGACTAGCAGCAGCAACCCCTCATGCCTGTTTCTCTCCCCAGTCAGAGGCAGCCTGCCCATCTCACCGACTCTGACTAGCAGCAGCAACCCCTCATGCCTGTTTCTCTCCCCAGTCAGAGGCAGCCTGCCCGTCTCACCGACTCTGACTAGCAGCAGCAACCTATCCTCCTAATTTATGTATTGAACAAAAATAATTGAAGGCCAAAATTGTGGGAGGAAAATCTCTCATCATGTTTACGCAACCTAGTAATGATCCTAGGAATCCTTCCAGAACCATCTTCCGAAAGAAGAGATGATGCCAACAGATCACGGTCACCCTGTTTCTAGCTCCTAGACAACATTGTGGTGTTTTTTGGGGGTGTTATTTCTCGTATTCTTTTCTTGTAAAACATTGCTTATATTATTACCTGCAGCCGTAAATAACATTTGGATATTAGATCGGCAGTCAAATTAGACTTCCTGGATCCTTTGCTTTGAACTTCCCGAGACAGCTTTATTCATCCCGGGGGTTGAACCGAAACGTCGGAGTTGGAGAAGATAAAGAAGCGGGGCCTTAGTCACATCTTCCACCGCTTCTGAGTATATTTATCGCAAATGTTCAGTCCCTGGACAATAAAGTAGAAGAGCTCAGGGTGAGGATTTCCTTCCAGAGATACTATGTTTCACAGAATGATGTCTCTCTCCAAATATATTGTCCCTGTCCATTCAGTCCATTCTTCCTGTCATTCCTTTGCGCGAACAGGAAGAAATAACGAAAGGAAAAGGAGGAGGAGTTTGTTTCATGATTAACAACTTATGGTGTGATTGTTGAAACATACAGGAACTCAAGTCCTTTTGTTGTCCCGATCTGGAATACCTCACAATACAGGTGTATCAAAGCTGGGACTGGGAGACTGAGAAACAGTCAGACTGCTAAACAGTCACCACTAGGATGTTCCCCCATGATGGGAAGCAGTGCTCTAGCTAATGATTAGCACAAATACAGATGGGCAACCCCATGCTTCAGCCTATTTATTTACAGCCACTAAGCTGCATCAGATGGGCTACAGGTGATAGTGCTTAATTGCTAACAGCTGATAATATGAACAAATATGTTGTTTCGTATGTTTTTGGAAGGGGTAAATTATATTTTAATGGTGTCACCATAATTACATGTTAATATATTTTGGAGAAGAAAAGTTGCCAGGGCTGCGTTCAGTACGAAAAAACGTAATGCAACGTTCGATTAAAGATTTCCTGGTTGATAGTTTTAATAGTTCACTTAATTTCAGTTTATGTGACAAAACAAGCAAGTATAGTGTAGAGAATCATTGTACCACTGTGAAAAATATTTTCCATAACCATATTTTTTTTTTCAGAAGTTTGAAGCTGGTGTACAAAACCAAACGCAAAAAAAAGCAAAAACTAAACTTATGAAAGGGAAACCTAGAAGTAGTTTCACATAGAACAGTTTCCCCGTTACTTAAAATTGCTTTCAATGAGAATGACAGATCTATAAGACACTTTTCTATGTGAATTTGGTCAGGTGGCCCAAAAAGTGACATGTTGCAGCTTTAAACGGAAATGTTGCTGTTCTGTGAACGACCAATTGAAAAACGGCAAAGGAGATGAGTTGTGGATTGAAAATGCACCGCTGCCCTTTAAATACGTCACTCATTGCTTTAAGCCACACCCCCACCACACCCACCAAATGAAACAAATGTAGAAAGTCTGTTGAAGAACGTTGATGAACTTTTGGGAGGACGGTGTCGTTCAGTACAAGCGTTCGTTCAGTGCAACATAGCAAACGTTCAATCAAACTGAACACTTCCCATGACTGACTGTCTCATAGTCGTTCGACCCCAACATTTCCAGTGTGATGACTTTCTGAACTGTTAAGACCAACATTTTAAAGTAATACAGAAATGAATAGAATTTCAGTTGTCGAATATTGACCAAATCATCAGGAAATATTTGGATGTATTTTCGCTTCAAAATTCACCAGAAACAACAATTTCACATCTATTTCGTAAAAAAAAAAAATGTCACGAGGTGGCATGCCCCCAGACCCCCCTTGAAGGATGTTGCCCCCGGAGCCCATTGACCCCCCCAATTGACCCCCCCAATATTGACCCCCCCCCCCAATATGCAAAACAGAGTTACGTTCTTGGTTGTATATATCTGATTTTAAGTGTTGATGTGTTGAATATTATTAGTATTACGTTTACTAATTTCTTTCGGGTTGTTGTTCCCGTGCTTGTTTTTTTCCATTAGCCTGTTACATGTTCAACTTTCTCCTCCTCCCGGGACTGCATCTGGAATGTTTTACCCTTGAACAATCCAGAGAGGATCTGACTAGTAAAAACGGAGAGAAATCCGATACCTCACTAAGTAGCTGTTTGAAGTGTTCGCTGAGGATACTGCTGGAGGGCTAATGACAAGCAGACTAGGACGAGGCCAACGTGTGTGTGTGTGTGTGTGTGTGTGTGTGTGTGTGTGTGTGTGTGTGTGTGTGTGTGTGTGTGTGTGTGTGTGTGTGTGTGTGTGTGTGTGTGTGTGTGTGTGTGTGTGTGTGTGTGTGTGTGTGTGTGTGTGTGTGTGTGTGTGTGTGTGTGTAGTCCACCAATTAGGACTACGAAGTCGTACAACAATGACAACGTTACAGCATTGTGTGGCATTTAGTAGGCTGAACGGATGGATTAGGTTGGACAGGCTGTAAAGAGCTCTATATTTCTGTATCTTAGGAAAATACCCCATTAGGACAGCGTTGTACAAATGTTACAGTCTTATCTATATAAAGGAGACCTGAAGGCAGAGAATACTATTATTCTTTTCCATATCTCAGATTGACGCGAGGGACTTCTTTAGCATGTTCTGTCCTGGTGAATATAAAACCCGGTTCTGTAGCGGTTGGCAGAATAACACTGTCTATTTCTTCCTAGTCTTGATGTTTGTGATAAAGCAGTGGGTTGTGTGATAGCGAATCTCTCTCATCTTCCACGAGATAAAAGAGAACACAGACGACGAGGAACACAAAGTCACGGGCCACAGCGTCTTCCCTCTCCTCTCTCTCTCTTCCCTCTCTTCCCTCTCTCTCTCTCTTCTCTCTCTCTCTCTTCCCTCTTCCCTCTCTTCCCTCTCTCTCTCTCTTCTCTCTCTCTCTCTTCCCTCTTCCCTCTTCCCTCTCTCTCTACCCTCTCTACCCTCTCTACCCTCTCTTCCCTCTCTCTCTCTCTCTCTCTCTCTCTCTCTCTCTCTCTCTCTCTCTCTCTCTCTCTCTCTCTCTCTCTCTCTCTCTACCCTCTCTTCCCTCTCTCTCTCTCTCTCTCTCTCTCTTCCCTCTCTTCCCTCTCTCTCTCTCTCTCTCTCACTCTCTCTTCCCTCTCTCTCTCTCCTCTCTCTCTCTTCCCTCTCTTCCCTCTCTCTCTCTCTCTCTCTCTTCCCTCTTCTCTCTCTCTCTCTACCCTCTCTTCCCTCTCTTCCCTCTCTCTCTCTCTTCCCTCTCTTCCCTCTCTCTCTCTCTTCCCTCTCTCTCTCTCTCTCTCTCTCTCTCTCTCTCTCTCTCTCTCTCTCTCTCTCTCTCTTGCAGACTTCCATCATTCATCCTCTTCTCATGCATGATTGAAAGGCCCTCTGTCGCTGCAGAGCGGAAGAAAGGAATGCATAATGTATATGCAGCTCCTTCAACCCTCAGCTAGATGACAGGGTTTTTTTCTGGAACAAAATGGGACTTAGGAGGTGGGCGTTGTGGGGGGCGTGGCCATGGGCGTGGCCATTGGTGCGGTCGCCGACCGAACATTTAAGAGGTCTTCCTGTTGGTCTTCCGCCAAAATGTAGCTGTTTTCTTGGAATTCTACACATTTTGCCATGAGATTGACAGAAACATGTGGCCATGGCTTGTGCTATCTGAGTGACTCAAACATTATAACAAAATCAATGGGAGCTACTGAATGCATAATTTTTTACATTGTAGATTCTCCTCGACTCTCTAGCTTTTGTTTTTGTGGTTGTTAAGATGATCTTACTGAAAAATATATAGCTCAATTATCTACATTATTATTATTATTATCTTATTATATATTATTATTGTATAATGTATATATATTATTCTTATTATATTATTATTCTTATTATATTATTCTTATTATATATTATTATTATATAATATATATATTATTATATTAATATTATTATATATTATTATTATATAATATATATATTATTATTATTATTATATTATTATTATTATATATTATTATTATATAATATATATATATATTATTATTATATATTATTATTATGTTCTACTTTATCAGGTTTAAGCTGTTTGATTCGTTTATGCAGAAAATGAATGGTGACAAAGCACTGATTTAAAACCAACTTATAAGATACGTTAAACAGTACGACATTTCTAAATTAAGAATAAAACAATCCTCTTCTTTAACAACTAACATTCAGCTCAAGACTTTTCCTTAAGTTCTGTGTTTATCTCTGTGCTAAGCAAATCTTTCAGATGGATTCTGTGTTTTCTCTCTGTTTTTATTTTTAAAATGTATTTCACCTTTATTTAACCAGGTAGGCCAGTTGAGAACAAGTTCTCATTTACAACTGCGACCTGGCCAAGATAAAGAAACGCAGTGCGACAAAATCAACAACACAGAGTTACACATGGGATAAAAAAACATACAGTCAATAACACAATACACAAATCTGTATACAGTGTGTGCAAATGAAGAAAGGAGGTAAGGGAATAATTTGGCCAATAGTGGCGAAGAAATTAAAATTTAGCAATTAACACCGGAGTGATAGATGTGCAGATGAGGATGTGCAAGTAGAAATACTGGTGTGCAAAAGAGCAGAAAAACAAAAACAAAAATGGGGATGAGGTAGGTAGTTGGTTGGATGGGCTATTTACAGATGGGCTGTGTACAGGTGCAGCGATCGGTAAGCTGCTCTGACAGCTGACGCTTAAAGTTAGTGAGGGAGATATAAGTCTCCAACTTCAGTGATTTTTGCAATTCGTTCCAGTCGTTAGCAGCAGAGAATTGGAAGGAAAGGAGGCCAAACGAGGAAGTTTTGGCTTTGGGGATGACCAGTGAAATATATTTGCTGGAGCGCATGCTATGGGTGGGTGTTGCTATGGTGAACAGTGAGCTGAGATAAGGCGAAGCTTTACCTAGCAAAGACTTATAGATGACTTGGAGCCAGTGGGTTTTGGCGATGAATATGTAACGAGGACCAGCCACCAAGAGCATACAGGTCGTAGTGGGGGGTAGTATATGGGGCTTTGGTAACAAAACGGATGGCACTGTGATAGACTGCATCCAATTTTCTGAGTAGAGTGTTGGAGGCTATTAAATGACATCACTGAAGTCAAGGATTGGTAGGATAGTCAGTTTTACGAGAGTATGTTTGGCAAAGGAGGCTTTGTTGCGAAATAGGAAGCCAATTCTAGATTTAGTTTTGGATTGAAGATGCTTGATATGAGTCTGGAAGGTGAGTTTACAGTCTAGCCAGACACGTAGGTATTTATAGTTGTCCACATATTCTAAGTCAGAGCCGTCCTGAGTAGTGATGCTAGTCAGGCGGGCAGGTGCGGACAGCGATCGTTTGAAGAGCATGCATTTAGTTTTACTGGCATTTAAGAGCAGTTGGAGGCTTCGGAAGGAGAGTTGTATGGCATTGAAGCTTGTTTGGAAGTTTGTTAAAACAGTGTCCAAAGAAGGGCCAGAAGTATACAGAATGGTGGCGTCTGCGTAGAGGTGGATAAAATAATCACCCTCAGCAAGAGCAACATCATTGATATATACAGAGTAAAGACTCGGTCCGAGAATTGAACCCTGTGGCACCCACATAGAGACTGCCAGAGGTCTGGACAACAGGCCCTCTGACTTGACACACTGAACTCTATCTGAGAAGTAGTTGGTGAACCAGGCGAAGCAGTCATTAGAGAAACCAAGGCTGTTGAGTCTGCCGATAAGAAAACGGTGATTGACAGAGTTGAAAGTCTTGGCCAGGTATATGAAGACAGCTGCACAGTACTGTCTTTTATCGATGGCGGTTATGATATTGTTTAGGACCTTGAGCGTGGCTGAGGTGCACCCATGACCTGCTCTGAAACCAGATTGCATAGCGGAGAAGGTATGGTGGGAGTCGAAATTGGCGATGATCTGTTTGTTCCATTGGCTTTCAAAGATTTTAGAAAGCTAGGGCAGGATGGATATAGGTCTGTAACAGTTTGGGTCTAGAGTGTCTCCCCTTTGAAGAGGGGGATGATCGCGGCCGCTTTCCAATCTTTGGGAATCTCAGACGAAAGAGAGGTTGAACAGACTAGTAATAGGGTTGCAACAATGGCGGCGGATAATTTTAGGAAGAGAGATGATGGCCCAGGTGATATGTAGGGATCCAGATTTTGCAGCTCTATCAGAACATCAGCTGTCTGGATTTGGGTGAAGGAGAAGCTGGGCTTGGGCCAGTTGCTGCAGGGGGTGCAGAGCTGTTGGCCGGGGTTGGGGTAGCCAGGTGGAAAGCATGGCCAGCCATAGAGAAATGCTTATTGAAATTCTTGATTATCATGTGTTTATCGGTGGTGACTTTGTTTCCTAGCCTCAGTGCAGTATGCAGCTGGGAAGAGGTGCTCTTATTCTCCTTGGACTTTACAGTGTCCCAAAATGTTTTGAATTTAGTGCTGCAGGAAGCAACTGCAGCACTAAACTGACTGACTCTGTATATTGGTTCCTGACTACCCTGAAAAGTTGCATATCACGGTGACTATTCGATGCTCGTGCAGTCCGCCATGGGATCTTTTTGTGCTGATCAAGGGCAGTCAAGTCTGGAGTGAACCAGGGGCTATATCTGTTCTTAGTTTTTTTTTTTATTGAAAGGGGCATGCTTATTTAAGATGGTGAGGAAAGCACTTTTAAAGAACAACCAGGCATCCTCTACTGACGGGATTAGGTCAATATACCCGGGCCAGGTTGATTAGAAAGGGCTGCTCGCAGAAGTGTTTTAGGGCGAGTTTGACAGTGATGAGGAGTGGTCGTTTGACCGCGGACCCATAATGGACGCAGGCAATGAGGCAGTGATCGCTGAGATCCTGGTTGAAACCAGCAGAAATGTATTTCGAGGGCAAGTTGGTCAGGATGATATCTATGTGGGTGCCTATGTTTACGGATTTGGGGTTGTACCTGGTAGGTTCATTGATAAATTGTGTGAGATTGAGGGTATCTAACTTAGATTGTAGGACGGCCGCTGTGTTAAGCATATCCCAGTATAGGTCATCTAACAATACGAACTCTGAAGACATATCGAGGGCAATCAGTTCACATATGATGTCTAGGGCCCAGCTGGAAGCTGAGGGGGGTCTATAACAAGCGGCAACAGTGAGGGACTTATTTGTATTTTTTTAAAGTAGAAGCTCGAACTGTTTGGGCGTAGACCTGAATAGTATGACAGAACTCTGCAGGCTATCTCTACAGTAGATTGCAACTCCGCCCCCTTTAGCAGTTCTATCTCGATGGAAAATGTTGTAATTGGGGATGGAAATTTCTGAATTTTTGGTGGCCTTCCTAAGCCAGGATTCAGACACGACAAGGACATCAGGGTTGGTGGAGTGTGCTAAAGCAAACTTAGGGAGGAGGCTTCTAATGTTAACATGCATGAAACCAAGGCATTTACGGTTACAGAAGTCAACAAATGAGAGCGCCTGGGGAATAGGTGTAGTACTTGGGGATACAGGGACTGGGTTACCCTCTACATCACCAGAGGAACAGAGGATGAGTAGGAAGAGGGTACGGCTAAAGGCTATAAGAACTGGTCGTCTAGTGCGTTGGGGACAGAGAATAAAAGGAGCAGATTTCTGGGCGTGGTAGGATAGATTCAGGGCATAATGTACAGACTAGGGTATGGTAGGGTAAGATACAGTGGAGGTAAACCTAGGCATTGAGTGATGATGAGAGAGGTTGCATCTCTGGAGGTGCCAGTTAAGCTAGGTGCGGTCTCAGCATGTGTGGGGGGTGGGCCAAAGGAGCTATCTGAAGCATGTTGAGCGGGACTAGGGGCTCCGCATTAAAATAAAACAATGAGATCTACCCTAAACAAGGCATGTTGACATTAGAAAAAGGCATAAAGCAATCACAGGTGTTTATTGGGAGAGCTAAGACAACAACAGGTAAACAGCTAAGACAACAACAACGGGTCAATGGCGATGAATGGGCAGAAAGGGTCAGTTTGCTACACACAGGGCCTGAGTATGAGGCTGGGGCCGATAGATGAACAAAATAGTAGTGTACCGTGTTAATGAAGTACCGTGTTAATGAACAGTCCAGTAGGCATCAGCTGTGTAGTCGAGTGATCATAGGGTCCAATGAGCAGCAATAGATGAAACAGGGAGCCGTTCAGTAGTCGATTACTACGCTAGGTGAGCGGGAGACACGGCGTTCAGAAAGTTAGCGGGCCTGGGCTAGCAGATGGGTCTTCACCGACATCCACGACGCAGAAGCCGGGTGAGAGCACATTGACAGAATTATGTCAGCAGACCAGCAGACCAGTCGTGATGGATCAGCATGGCTCTATGTCGACAAAGGGTCCAGGCCAATTGGCAAGAGAGGCATTGTAGTTGGTGTACTTCATTTGATGGAGATGGGCATAGCTCGAGGCTAACTGGTGCTTGCTTTTGGACAAGGGCGTTAGCCACAATAGCCACTGGGTAGCAGCTAGCTATCTGCGATGATCCTTTGCGGTGTGATCGTCCAGAGCTTGCGGCAGGAATCCGGTGATGTAGTGGGGCAAAAGCAGTCCGATATGCTCAGGGCTGATATCGCACTGTGCAGACTGGCAGGTATTATCCGGGCTAAAGCGGCTGGTGTCTGAGCTGAAGGTAATGACAGCTAGCAGTGGCTAACAATCACTAAATAGCTAGTAGCTAATTAGCTGGCTAGCTCCTGATGGCTAGCTTCTGATGGATGTTCAAGTTTTAAGGTATAAAAAATAGCAGATCCGTACCACATTGGGCGATGCGGGTTGCACGAAGGTATATTTAATCTGAAAATGGAAAAAAGAGATTGAACTATATTGAAATGTACACTAACAAATAAATGAATATTTACACAGGACAAATACAAACACGTTTACTGCTACTCCATCTTGGATCTGTGCTAAGCTTTTCAGATGGATTCTGCTAAATTGTTCTAGTCTCTTGTGGAAGCTGAAGCAGCCAGGGATTTGTGGTTGCTATTAAGGACTCAAAATGGTCCATCAAAGAGGCTTCTGGGGAGCGGAGAAACAGAGGAATAGGGAAAAGAGAGAGAGAGAGACTATTTCTGTCTGGAGTGTCTTGTCGTATGGTGTTTTTCAGTTCTACACTACGTTAAACCACATCTCTACACTGCGTTATACCACAGCTCTACAATACATTATACCACAGCTCTAAAATACATTATACCACAGCGCTAAAATACATTATACCACAGTTCTACACTATGTTACATCACAGTTAAACACTATGTTAAACCACTGCTCTGTTCCTAGGCCGTCAGTGAAAATAAGAATTTGATCTTAACTGACTTGCCTACTTAAACAAAGGTAAAATAAAATACTTTTGGCATTCATCAGCCATACTCTTGGCATGAATTCATCAAACTTGCATCCTGCTTTTCAAAGAGGATGCATAAAGCATGCCCCATCAGAGGTCTACTACCATGTACCAGTCTGGCTCAAACCCAGACTCCACCTCCCGTGCCTCTACATTTTATTAATTTAACAGACGCCCTTATCCAGAGCGACTCACAGGAGCAATAATGGTTAGATGCCTTCCTCAAGGGTACGTCGACAGATTGTACACCTAGTCTGCTGTGAATCCGAATCAGAAACGTTTCGGGTTATTGGCCCATTAATCTACCTGATGCCTGTTACTTGAAGCACTCTGATGTTTGTCTGTCAGCCTCTCCTACAGTCACAGCCGCTAGCCACCAGTATCCTGACAGTATCTAGCCACCAGTATCCAGACAGTATCTAGCCACCAGTATCCAGACAGTATCTAGCCACCAGTATCTAGCCAACAGTATCTAGCCACCAGTATCTAGCCACCAGTATCCAGACAGTATCTAGCCACCAGTATCTAGCCACCAGTATCCAGACAGTATCTAACCACCAGTATCCAAACAGTATCTAGCCACCAGTATCCAGACAGTATCTAGCCACCAGTATCTAGCCACCAGTATCCAGACAGTATCTAACCACCAGTATCCAAACAGTATCTAGCCACCAGTATCCAGACAGTATCTAGCCACCAGTATCTAGCCACCAGTATCCAGACAGTATCTGGCCACCAGTATCCAGACAGTATCTAGCCACCAGTACCCAGACAGTATCTAGCCACCAGTATCCAGACAGTATCTAGCCACCAGTATTCCGACAGTATCTAGCCACCAGTATCCAGACAGTATCTAGCCACCAGTATCCAGACAGGATCTAGCCACCAGTATCCAGACAGGATCTGGCCACCAGTATCCAGACAGTACCTAGCCACCAGGATCTAGCCACCAGTATCCAGACAGTATCTAGCCACCAGTATCCAGACAGTATCTAGCCACCAGTATCCAGACAGTATCTAGCCTCCAGTACTCAGACAGTATCTAGCCACCAGTATCCAGACAGTATCTAGCCACCAGTATCTAGACAGTATCTAGCCTCCAGTATCCAGAAAGTATCTAGCCACCAGTATCCATACAGTATCTAGCCACCAGTATCCAGACAGTATCTAGCCACCAGTATCCAGACAGTATCTAGCCACCAGTATCCAGACAGTATCTAGCCACCAGTATCCAGACAGTATCTAGCTACCAGTATCCAGACAGTATCTAGCCACCAGTATCCAGACAGTATCTAGCCACCAGTATCTAGACAGTATCTGGCCACCAGTATCCAGACAGTATCTAGCCACCAGTATCCAAGCAGTATCTGGCCACCAGTATCCAGACAGTATCTAGCCACCAGTATCCAGGCAGTATCTAGCCACCAGTATTCATACAGTATCTGGCCACCAGTATCCAGACAGTATCTAGCCACCAGTATCCAGACAGTATTAATCTAAGATAGGAGAAGTACTCCAGATATAACAGACTGACCCTATCCCCTGACACATAAACTACTGCAGCATAAATACTGGAGGCTGAGACAGTATACAGACTGTATCTAGCCACCAGTATCCAGACTGTATCTAGTATCCAGTTGCTAGCTTCCAGTTTCTAGCCACCAGTATCTATATCCCAGTGTCTAGACTCCAGTATCTAGTCTCCAGAATCTAGTCTCCAGTATCTAGTCTCCAGTATTTAGCCCCCTTTATCTAGTCTCCAGTATCTAGCCCCCTTTATCGAGTCTCCAGTATCTAGTCTCCAGTATCTAGCCCCCTTTATCTAGTCTCCAGTATATAGCCCCCTTTATCTAGTCTCCAGTATCTAGCCACCTATATCTAGCCATCAGTATCTAGCCCCCTTTATCTAGTCTCCAGTATCTAGCCACCTATATCTAGCCACCGATATCTAGCCATCAATATCTTGCCTCCAGTTTTCTGCCACCAGAATCTAGCGTCCAGTAGCTAGCCTCCAGTATCTAGCCTCCAGTAGCTAGCCTCCAGTATCTAGCCACCAGTATCTTGTCTCTAGTATCTATCCACCAATATCTAGCCACCAGTATCTAGCCTCCAGTATCTAGCCTCCAGTATCTAGCCTCCAGTATCTAGTTTCCAGTAGCTAGCCTCCAGTATCTTGTCTCCTGTAGCTAGTCTCCAGTATCTAGTCACCAGTATCTAGTCTCCAGTATCTTGTCTCCAGTAGCTAGCCTCCAGTATCTAGCCTCCAGTATCTAGCCTCCAGTATCTAGCCTCCAGTATCTAGCCTCCAGTATCTAGTTTCCAGTAGCTAGCCTCTAGTATCTAGCCTCCAGTAGCTAGCCTCCAGTATCTAGCCACCAGTAACTTGTCTCTAGTATCTATTCACCAATATCTAGCCACCAGTATCTAGCCTCCAGTATCTAGCCTCCAGTGTCTAGTTTCCAGTAGCTAGCCTCCAGTATCTTGTCTCCTGTAGCTAGTCTCCAGTATCTAGTCTCCAGTATCTTGTCTCCAGTATCTAGTCTCCAGTATCTAGTTTCCAGTATCTAGTCTCCAGTATCTAGCCTCCAGTATCCTGTCTCCAGTAGCTAGCCTCCAGTATCTAGCCTCCAGTAGCTAGTCTCCAGTATCTTGTCTCCAGTATCTTGTCTCCAGTATCTAGTCTCCATTATCTAGTCTCCAGTATCTTGTCTCCAGTATCTAGTCTCCAGTATCTTGTCTCCAGTAGCTAGCCTCCAGTATCTAGCCTCCAGTATCTAGTCTCCAGTATCTAGTCTCCAGTATCTAGCCTCCAATATCTAGACTCCAGTATCTTGTCTCCAGTATCTAGACTCCAGTATCTAGTCTCCAGTATCTAGTCTCCAGTATCTAGCCTCCAGTATCTTGTCTCCAGTAGCTAGCCTCCAGTATCTAGTCTCCAGTATCTAGCCTCCAATATCTAGTTTCCAGTATCTAGACTCCAGTATCTTGTCTCCAGTAGCTAGCCTCCAGTATCTAGCCTCCAGTATCTAGTCTCCAGTATCTAGCCTCCAGTATCTAGTTTCCAGTATCTAGACTCCAGTATCTTGTCTCCTGTAGCTAGTCTCCAGTATCTAGGCAAATGCTCATCTAGTGGGTTTACCTGGTTCCCTCTCACTGGTTCCCTCTCACTGCCTCCCCTGCCTGGTCTCAGTGGAAAGATCCTCTGCTTGTTCCGTTTGGGATGTTTTTTTTACGTCTCGGAGAAGGAAAGCTTCGACACCTGTCAGTCAGGGCAACATTATAGACAGTGGGATGGTGATGTCTTTAAAAGCATGAATACGTGCTGAGATGTGAGTGGAAACTCTGTCGGGACCAACTCCCTGTGGCGACGTCTCAAATTGGAAATGGAATTCACAGCATTATTTGTTGTGTAGTTTTCACAGCTTTTCTTTTCTCTTCCCCTTCACACACAGAAAATCCTTCACATCTAAAAACACAGAACATCCGTATGGCTCAACCCAATATGAATCAACACTGATTTTCCCAGTTTTAACTCGAACCATAGCATAGTGCGGTGCAGGAGAGGTCAGAAGGACCCGGAAAACAGGACCAAACAGAATGGCCTAGGATCCCAGACCTGTGTGTAGTTATCACTAACAACATGGTAGCAAAACAATAACTCATAAGCACTTCTACTCTTTCCAAAATGGCTGTTCTGCTCTCTCTGGTGTCAGCGTCTCGGTTTCATTCTTGCTCCATTACACCAATAGATTGTTTTTCCAAAAAAGCTGCAATGGAGAATAGTGTCAACATCAGTCCTATGGAACACAGCCAAATAAACATTTTTAGAGAAGAGAAATGAATTATACAAACACCTATGAGAGAAGATCTGAGTGATTTTCTGAAAATAGAATTAATGCTTGACTTTTTATATGGATTCCAGTCTCTGAACACACACACTAACAAAGACACACACACAATGGTGGCGCTGATGGGTGCGCGCATCTTTACGGTTCCTGCTCGATTTTGATTTAGTATTTTATATCTGCGTGGAATAATTTCCCATGAAACACTTCTGGAATACAACATTTCAGTGACCACTTAAAGTGAGACAGATTTAAGACCAAGACCAGAACAAATTGAGTCTGAATCAAGACAAAGATGGGGGGCTTAACCGAGTCAAGACCGAAATCAGAGGGGGGGGGCTAACCGAGTCAAGACCGAAATCAGAGGGGGGGGGGGGCTAACCGAGTCAAGACCGAAATCAGAGGGGGGGACTAACCGAGTCAAGACCAAAATCAGAGGGGGGGGGCTAACCGAGTCAAGACCGAAATCAGAGGGGGGGGGGTGGGGGGGGGGCTAACCGAGTCAAGACCAAAATCAGAGGGGGGGGCTAACCGAGTCAAGACCGAAATCAGAGGGGGGGCTAACCGAGTCAAGACAGAAATCAGAGGGGGGGGGGGGGGGGCTAACCGAGTCAAGACCGAAATCAGAGAGGGGCTAACCGAGTCAAGACCGAAATCAGAGGGGGGGCTAACCGAGTCAAGACATAAATCAGAGGGGGGGGGATAACCGAGTCAAGACCAAAATCAGAGGGGGGGGGCTAACCGAGTCAAGACCGAAATCAGAGGGGGTGGGGGGGCTAACCGAGTCAAGACCGAAATCAGAGAGGGGCTAACCGAGTCAAGACCGAAATCAGAGGGGGGGGCTAACCGAGTCAAGACATAAATCAGAGGGGGGCTAACCGAGTCAAGACCGAAATCAGAGGGGGGCTAACCGAGCCAAGACCGAAATCAGAGGGGGGGGGGGGGGCTAACCGAGTCAAGACCGAAATCAGAGGGGGGGCTAACCGAGTCAAGACCGAAATCAGAGGGGGGGGTTAACCGAGTCAATACCAAAATCATAGGGGGACGCTAACCGAGTCAAGACCGAAATCAGAGAGGGGCTAACCGAGTCAAGACCGAAATCAGAGGGGGGGCTAACCGAGTCAAGACATAAATCAGAGGGGGGCTAACCGAGTCAAGACATAAATCAGAGGGGGGCTAACCGAGTCAAGACATAAATCAGAGGGGGGCTAACCGAGTCAAGACATAAATCATAGGGGGGCTAACCGAGTCAAGACCGAAATCAGAGGGGGGCTAACCGAGTCAAGACCGAAATCAGAGGGGGGGGGGGGTAACCGAGTCAAGACCGAAATCAGAGGGGGGGAGCTAACCGAGTCAAGACCGAAATCAGAGGGGGGGGGGCTAACCGAGTCAAGACCGAAATCAGAGGGGGGGGGGGGGCTAACCGAGTCAAGACCGAAATCAGAGTGGGGGGGGCTAACCGAGTCAAGACCGAAATCAGAGAGGGGCTAACCGAGTCAAGACCGAAATCAGAGGGGGGGGGGGACTAACCGAGTCAAGACCGAAATCAGAGGGGGGGGGGGGGGTGGCTAACCGAGTCAAGACCGAAATCAGAGGGGGGGCTAACCGAGTCAAGACCGAAATCAGAGGGGGGGATAACCGAGTAAAGACCGAAATCAGAGGGGGGGGGCTAACCGAGTCAAGACCGCAATCAGAGGGGGGCTAACCGAGTCAAGACATAAATCAGAGGGGGGCTAACCGAGTCAAGACCGAAATCAGAGGGAGGGGGCTAACCGAGTCAAGACCAAAATCAGAGGGGGGGGGCTAACCGAATCAATACCGAAATCATAGAGGGGGGGGCTAACCGAGTCAAGACCGAAATCAGAGAGGGGCTAACCGAGTCAAGACCGAAATCAGAGGGGGGCGCTAACCGAGTCAAGACATAAATCAGAGGGGGGCTAACCGAGTCAAGACATAAATCAGAGGGGGGCTAACCGAGTCAAGACATAATTCAGAGGGGGGCTAACCGAGTCAAGACATAAATCATAGGGGGGGCTAACCGAGTCAAGACCAAAATCAGAGGGGGGCTAACCGAGTCAAGACCGAAATCAGAGGGGGGGGGGGGGGCTAACCGAGTCAAGACCGAAATCAGAGGGGGGTGGGTTAACCGAGTCAAGACCGAAATCAGAGGGGGGGGGATAACCGAGTCAAGACCGAAATCAGAGGGGGGGGGCTAACCGAGTCAAGACATAAATCATAGGGGGGGCTAACCGAGTCAAGACTGAAATCAGAGGGGGGCTAACCGAGTCAAGACTGAAATCAGAGGGGGGGGTCTAACCGAGTCAAGACCGAAATCATAGGGGGGGGATAACCGAGTCAAGACCGAAATCAGAGGGGGGGCTAACCGAGTCAAGACCGAAATCAGAAGGGGGGGATAACCGAGTCAAGACCGAAATCAGAGGGGGGGGGGCAAACCGAGTCAAGACTGAAATCAGAGGGGGAGGGCTAACCGAGTCAAGACCGAAATCAGAGGGAGGGGGCTAACCGAGTCAAGACCGAAATCATAGGGGGGGGGGATAACCGAGTCAAGACCGAAATCAGAGGGGGGGGACTAACCGAGTCAAGACTGAAATCAGAGGGGGGCTAACCGAGTCAAGACCGAAATCAGGGGGGGGGGCTAACCGAGTCAAGACCGAAATCAGAGGGGGGCTAACCGAGTCAAGACCGAAATCAGGGGGGGGGGGGGGCTAACCGAGTCAAAACATAAATCATAGGGGGGGGCTAACCGAGTCAAGACTGAAATCAGAGGGGGGCTAACCGAGTCTTGACTGAAATCAGAGGGGGGGAGGCTAACCGAGTCAAGACTGAAATCAGGGGAGGGGGCTAACCGAGTCAAGACATAAATCAGAGGGGGGCTAACCGAGTCAAGACCGAAATCAGGGGGGAGGGTAACCGAGTCAAGACATAAATCATAGGTGGGGCTAACCGAGTCAAGACCGAAATCAGAGGGGGGCTAACCGAGTCAAGACCGAAATCAGAGGGGGGGATAACCGAGTCAAGACCGAAATCAGGGGGGGGGGGGGCTAACTGAGTCAAGACCGAAATCAGAGGGGGGGGGGGGGGGCTAACCGAGTCAAGACCGAAATCAGAGGGGGGGGGGGGGGGCTAACCGAGTCAAGACCGAAATCAGAGGGGGGGGAGGCTAACCGAGTCAAGACCGAAATCAGAGGGGGGGCTAACCGAGTCAAGACATAAATCATAGGGGGGGCTAACCGAGTCAAGACCGAAATCAGAGGGGGGCTAACCGAGTCAAGATCGAAATCAGAGAGGGGGGGGCTAACCGAGTCAAGACTAAAATCAGAGGGGGGGGGGGGGCTAACCGAGTCAAGACCGAATCAGAGGGGTGATAACCGAGTCAAGACCGAAATCAGAGGGGGGATAACCGAGTCAAGACCTAAATCAGAGGGGGGGGCTAACCGAGTCAAGACCGAAATCAGAGGGGGGATAACCGAGTCAAGACCGAAATCAGAGGGGAGGGGCTAACCGAGTCAAGACCGAAATCAGAGGGGGGTCTAACCGAGTCAAGACCGAAATCAGAGAGGGGGGGGCTAACCGAGTCAAGACCGAAATCAGAGAGGGGGGCTAACCGAGTCAAGACCGAAATCAGAGGGGGGCCACCAGTATCGGGCCACCAGTATCAAGCCACAGATACCTAGCCACCAGTATCTAGTCTCCAGTATCTAGCCACCAGTAACTTGCCTCCAGTTTTAACCCACCAGTATCTAGTCTCCAGTATCTAGCCTCCAGTAGCTAGCCTCCAGTATCAATCCACCAGTATCTAGTCTCCAGTATCTAGTCTCCAGTATCTAGTCTCAAGCATCTATCCTCCAGTAACTAGTCTCCAGTATCTAGCCACCGATACCTAGCACCAGTATCTAGCCAACATTATCTAGCCTCCAATATCCAGCCATCAGTATCTAGCAACAGATACGTAGCCAACATTATCTAGCCACCATAATCTAGTCCCCAGCATCAAGTCTCCAGTATCTAGCTTCAAGCATCTATCCTCCAGTATCTAGTCTCCAGTATCTAGCCACCAATATCTAGCCACCAGTATCTAGCCTCCAATATCTAGCCATCAGTAGACAGCAACAAAAACGTAGCCACCAGTATCTAGCCTCCAATATCTAGCCATCAGTATACAGCAACAAAAACGTAGCCAACAGTATCTAGCCACCAGAATCGAGTCTCCAGGATCTAGCCACCGATACCTAGTCACCAGTATTTAGCCACCAGTATATAGCCTCCAGTATATAGCCTCCAGTATCTAGCAACCAGTATCTAGCCTCCAATATCTAGCCATCAGTATACAGCAACAAAAACATAGCCATCAGAACCTAGTCACCAGTATCTAGTCACCGATACCTAGCCAACAGTATCTAGCCACCGATACATAGCCACCAGTTTCTTGTCTTCAGTATCTAGCCACATATACCTAAACACCAGTGTCTAGTATCCAATATCTAGTCACCAGGTTCTAGTCACCAGTATCAAGCCACCAGTATCTAGCCACCAGTTTCTTGTCTCCAGTATCTAGCCACATATACCTACCAGTGTCAAGTATCCAATATCTAGTCTCCAGGTTCTAGCCACCGAGACCTCGCAAACAGTATCTAGCCAGAAGTAGCTAGTCTCCAGTATCTAGTCTCCACTATCTGGTCTCCAGTATCCAGACAGTTTCTAGTCTCCATTATCTAGCCACCGATACCTAGCACCAGTTTCTTGTCTCCAGTATCTAGCCACATATACCTAGCCACCAATATATAGCCTCCAGTATCTAGTCTCCAATAGCTAGTCTCCAATAGCAAGCCTCCAGTTTCTAGCCACCAAGACCTCGCCAACAGTATCTAGCCACCGATACGTAGCCACCAGTGTCTAGTCATTAGTATCTAGCCATCAGTTTTTTTAGCCTCCAGTATCTAGCCATCAGTTTTAACCAACAGATACCTTGCCACCAGTATCTAGTCACTAGAATCTAGTCTCCAGTATCTAGTCTCAAGCATCTATCCTCAAGTAACTAGTCTCCAGTATCTAGCCACCAAACCTAGCACCCGTGTCTAGCCACCAGTATCTAAACTCCAATATATAGCCATCTGTATATAGCAACAAAAGCATAGCCACCAGTATCTAGCCACCAGTATCTAGCCACCAGTATCTAGTCTCCAGTATCTAGCCTCCAGTATCTAGCCATCAGTATATAGCAACAAAAACATAGCCACCAGTATCTAGCCACCAGTATCAATCCACCAGTATCTAGTCTCAAGAATCTAGTCACCAGTATCTAGCCACCAGTATCAAGCCACCAGTATCTAGTCTCCAGTATCTATTCACCAGGTTCTAGCCACCAGTATCTAGCCACCGATACATAGCCACCAGTTTCTTGTCTCCAGTATCTAGCCACATATACCTAGCCACCAGTGTCTAGTATCCAATATCTAGTCACCAGGTTCTAGTCACCAGTATCTAGCCACCGATACATAGCCACCAGTTTCTTGTCTCCAGTATCTAGCCACATATACCTAGCCTCCAGTATATAGCCTCCAGTATCTAGCCATCAGTATATAGCAACAAAAACATAGCCACCAGTATCTAGCCATCAGTATATAGCAACAAAAACATAGCCACCAGTATCTAGCCACCGATACATAGCCACCAGTTTCTTGTCTTCAGTATCTAGCCACATATACCTAAACACCAGTGTCTAGTATCCAATATCTAGTCACCAGGTTC
Source organism: Salvelinus alpinus (assembly GCF_045679555.1). Lineage (NCBI taxonomy): Eukaryota > Metazoa > Chordata > Actinopteri > Salmoniformes > Salmonidae > Salvelinus > Salvelinus alpinus. The sequence goes on from NC_092093.1 coordinate 49,334,003, forward strand.
TAGTCACCAGTATCAAGCCACCAGTATCTAGCCACCAGTTTCTTGTCTCCAGTATCTAGCCACATATACCTACCAGTGTCTAGTATCCAATATCTAGTCTCCAGGTTCTAGCCACCGAGACCTCGCAAACAGTATCTAGCCAGAAGTAGCTAGTCTCCAGTATCTAGTCTCCACTATCTGGTCTCCAGTATCCAGACAGTTGCTAGTCTCCATTATCTAGCCACCGATACCTAGCACCAGTTTCTTGTCTCCAGTATCTAGCCACATATACCTAGCCACCAATATATAGCCTCCAGTATCTAGTCTCCAATAGCTAGTCTCCAGTAGCAAGCCTCCAGTTTCTAGCCACCAAGACCTCGCCAACAGTATCTAGCCACCGATACGTAGCCACCAGTGTCTAGTCATTAGTATCTAGCCATCAGTTTTTTTAGCCTCCAGTATCTAGCCATCAGTTTTAACCAACAGATACCTTGCCACCAGTATCTAGTCACTAGAATCTAGTCTCCAGTATCTAGTCTCAAGCATCTATCCTCAAGTAACTAGTCTCCAGTATCTAGCCACCAAACCTAGCACCCGTGTCTAGCCACCAGTATCTAAACTCCAATATATAGCCATCTGTATATAGCAACAAAAGCATAGCCACCAGTATCTAGCCACCAGTATCTAGCCACCAGTATCTAGTCTCCAGAATCTAGCCTCCAGTATCTAGCCATCAGTATATAGCAACAAAAACATAGCCACCAGTATCTAGCCACCAGTATCAATCCACCAGTATCTAGTCTCAAGAATCTAGTCACCAGTATCTAGCCACCAGTATCTAGCCACCAGTATCAAGCCACCAGTATCTAGTCTCCAGTATCTATTCACCAGGTTCTAGCCACCAGTATCTAGCCACCAGTATCTAGCCACCAGTATCTAGTCTCCAGAATCTAGCCTCCAGTATCTAGCCATCAGTATATAGCAACAAAAACATAGCCACCAGTATCTAGCCACCAGTATCAATCCACCAGTATCTAGTCTCAAGAATCTAGTCACCAGTTTCTTGTCTCCAGTATCTAGCCACATATACCTAGCCACCAGTGTCTAGTATCCAATATCTAGTCACCAGGTTCTAGTCACCAGTATCTAGCCACCAGTATCAATCCACCAGTATCTAGTCTCAAGAATCTAGCCACCAGTTTCTTGTCTCCAGTATCTAGCCACATATACCTAGCCTCCAGTATATAGCCTCCAGTATCTAGCCATCAGTATATAGCAACAAAAACATAGCCACCAGTATCTAGCCATCAGTATATAGCAACAAAAACATAGCCACCAGTATCTAGCCACCGATACATAGCCACCAGTTTCTTGTCTCCAGTATCTAGCCACATATACCTAAACACCAGTGTCTAGTATCCAATATCTAGTCTCCAGGTTCTAGCCACCGAGACCTCGCAAACAGTATCTAGCCAGAAATAGCTAGTCTCCAATATCTAGTCTCCACTATCTGGTCTCCAGTATCCAGACAGTTTCTAGTCTCCATTATCTAGCCACCGATACCTAGCCTCCAATATCTAGCCATCGGTATCTAGGAACAGATACGTAGCCACCAGAATCTAGCCTCCAGTATCTAGCCACCAGTATCTAGCCACCAGTATCGAGCCACCAGAATCTAGCCACCAGTATCTAGTCACCGATACGTAGCCACCAGTATCTAGTCTCCGGTATGTAGCCACCAATAGCTAGCCACCAGTATCTAGCCACCAGTATCCAGACTCCAGTATCTAGTCTCCAGTATCTAGCTACTAGCATCGAGCCTCCAGTGTTTAGTCTCCAGTATCTAGCCACCAGTATCTAGTCTCCAGTATCTAGCTACTAGCATCGAGCCTCCAGTGTTTAGTCTCCAGTATCTAGCCACCAGTATCTAGTCTCCAGTATCTAGCTACTAGCATCGAGCCTCCATTGTTTAGTCTCCAGTATCAGGCCACCAGTATCTAGTCTCCAGTATCTAGCCACCAGTATCTAGCCACCAGTATCTAGCCACCAGTATCTAGTCTCCAGTATCTAGCTACTAGCATCGAGCCTCCAGTGTTTAGTCTCCAGTATCTAGCCACCAGTATCTAGTCTCCAGTATCTAGCTACTAGCATCGAGCCTCCATTGTTTAGTCTCCAGTATCAGGCCACCAGTATCTAGTCTCCAGTATCTAGCCACCAGTATCTAGCCACCAGTATCTAGTCTCCAGTATCTAGCTACTAGCATCGAGCCTCCAGGGTTTAGTCTCCAGTATCTAGCCACCAGTATCTAGTCTCCAGTATCTAGCTACTAGCATCGAGCCTCCAGTGTTTAGTCTCCAGTATCTAGCCACCAGTATCTAGTCTCCAGTATCTAGCTACTAGCATCGAGCCTCCAGTGTTTAGTCTCCAGTATCTAGCCACCAGTATCTAGTCTCCAGTATCTAGCTACTAGCATCGAGCCTCCATTGTTTAGTCTCCAGTATCAGGCCACCAGTATCTAGTCTCCAGTATCTAGCTCCTAGCATCGAGCCTCCAGTGTTTAGTCTCCAGTATCTAGCTACTAGCATTAAGCCTCCAGTGTTTAGTCTCCAGTATCTAGCCACCGATACCTCGCCACCAGTATCAAGCCACCAGTATCTAGTCTCCAGTATCTACTCTCCAGTGTATAGACAGTTTCTAGTCTCCATTATCTAGCCACCAATACCTAGCACCAGTTTCTAGCCACCACTATCTATACTCCAGTATGTAGCCACCAGTATCTAGCCACCAATATGTATCCACCGATACATAGCCACCACTATCTAGTCTATAGTATCTTGTCTCCAGTTTCTAGTCTTCAGTATCTAGCCACCGATACCTCGCCACCAGTATCTAGCCACCGATACGTAGCCACCAGTTTCTAGTCTCCAATGTCTAGCCACCAGCATCTAGCCACCAGCATCTAGCCACCTGTGTCCAGCCTCCCGTATCTTGTCTCCAGTGCTAGTCTCCAGTATCTAGCCACCGATACATAGCCACCAGTTTCTAGTCTCCAGTGTCTAACCACCAGCATTTAGCCACCTGTGTCCAGCCTCCCGTATCTTGTCTCCAGTTCTAGTCTCCAGTATCTAGCCACCGATTCCTAGCCTCCAGTGTTTAGTCTGCAGTATCGAGCCACCAGTATCTAGTCTCCAGTATAAATCCACCAGTATCTAGTCTCCTGTATTTAGTCTCCAGTATATATCCACCAGTATCTAGTCTCCTGTATTTAGTCTCCAGTATATTTCCTCCAGTATCGAGCCTCCAGTATTTCGTCTCCTGTAGCTAGCCTCCAGTATCTAGCGACCAGTATCTAGCCACCAGTATCTAGCCACCAATACGTAGCCACCAGTATCTATCCTCCAGTATCTATCCTCCAGTATCTAGCCTCCAGTATCTAGCCACCAGTATCTAGCCACCAGTATCTAGCCACCAATACGTAGCCACCAGTATCTATCCTCCAGTATCTATCCTCCAGTATCTATCCTCCAGTATCTTGTCTCCAGTATCTAGCAACCAGTATCTAGGCAATTCCTCATCCAGTGGTTTTACCTGGTTCCCTCTCACTGCCTCCCCTGCCTGGTCTCAGTGGAGAGATCCTCTGCTTGTTCTGTTTGGGAATTTTGTTTTGGTCTCAGAGAAGGAAAGCTGCGACACCTGTCAGTCAGGGCAACATTATAGACAGTGGGATGGTGATGTCTTTAAAAGCATGAATACGTGCTGAGATGTGAGTGGAAACTCTGTCGGGACCAACTCCCTGTGGCGACGTCTCAAATTGGAAATGGAATTCACAGCATTATTTGTTGTGTAATTTTTACAGCTTTTCTTTTCTCTTCCCCTTCACACACAGTAAATCCTTCACATCTGAAAATATAGAACATCCGTATGGCTGTGTCTCCTGAGGACTCAACCCAATATGAATCAACACCGATTTTCCCAGTTTTAACTCGAACCATAGCATAGTGCGGTGCAGGAGAGGTCAGAAGGACCCGGAAAACAGGACCAAACAGAATGGCCTAGGATCCCAGACCTGTGTGTAGTTATCACTAACAACATGGTAGCAAAACAATAACTCATAAGCACTTCTACTCTTTCCAAAATGGCTGTTCTGCTCTCTCTGGTGTCAGCGTCTCGGTTTCATTCTTGCTCCATTACACCAATAGATTGTTTTTCCAAAAAAGCTGCAATGGAGAATATTGTCAACATCAGTCCTATGGAACACAGCCAAATAAACATTTTTAAAGAAGAGAAATGATTTATACAAACACCTATGAGAGAAAATCTGAGTGATTTTCTGAAAATAGAATTAATGCTTGACTTTTTACATGGACTCCAGTCTCTGAACACACACACTAACAAAGACACACACACAATGGTGGCGCATCTTTACGGTTCCTGCTCGATTTTGATTTAGTATTTTATATCTGCGTGCAATAATTTCCCATGAAACACTTCTGGAATACAACATTTAAGTGACCACTTAAAGAGAGACAGATTTAAGATCAAGAACCGGAGAGAATCTAGTCCGAGTCAAGACTGAGACCAGAGGAGGGGCTAAACCGAGTCAAGACCGAGACCAGAGGAGGGGCTAAACCGAGTCAAGACCGAGACCAGAGGAGGGGCTAAACCGAGTCAAGACTGAGACCAGAGGAGGGGCTAAACCGAGTCAAGACTGAGACCAGAGGAGGGGCTAAACCGAGTCAAGACCGAGACCAGAGGAGGGGCTAAACCGAGTCAAGACCGAGACCAGAGGAGGGGCTAAACCGAGTCAAGACTGAGACCAGAGGAGGGGCTAAACCGAGTCAAGACTGAGACCAGAGGAGGGGCTAAACCGAGTCAAGACCGAGACCGGGAAGGGGATGAGAGGTCCGAGACCAAATCAATACAGAGTCCAGAAAAATCATGTCCAATTCAAGACCATGATTGTCATTTTGTCAAATCGTCACAATAAAAATGTGTCCAAAATCTTCACTATTTCTGTGTTCATATTTCAGAATACACTTCTACACTTTCAGAGAAAGACTATGGATTTATAATTATTTTGATATTATTTTCAGTTTTGTTCTGATTTTATCTTCAGTTTTTGTTAGAAAGGAAAAGTGTAACGCTTAAGAAAAATAAGATCCAATCAGAATTTTTCTTTGGCGGTCACTGGGGAGATCAATCTAACTAGCTAAATCAGACTTTTGTTGTCGGTTAGTTTGCAGAAGTTGCGGCAGTTGTTATCGAAGAGGATGTTGTTGCTAATTTGTTAGCTTCTCCCCTTTTCAAAAATAACTTTCAACAAGAAGTTCAGTTTCAACTGAGCGTCATCTGGTGAGTGGAACATTGTTGTATTGAAACTTTTTCACACTAGTTACTTTGTGTGCTAAACGTGAAATGTTTTGGTTATTTTTTTTGAAAGTAGTAGTTGTTTGTATTGTGAAATGCTTAGCCTAATGGTGGCATTTTTGTATTTTTATGATTGGGATCTACTGGCTTATTATGTCCGAGTTGAATGGACTGCTGTCGTTTCATCGGCCCTATGCAGTGGTGTAGTGGGGCCTGGAGAAGGAAATCCTGTTTTCCTATAGACAGATTTTAGCTCTCAAAAGAAAACATTTTGCACGGTGTAGTTGTTCTTTAATTAAATTGAATAAAACAAATCGCCCTCCCAATTGATTCAATTCATCATAATATCATTCTGTCAGGTAAGCCTACATTACAGTCAACATTTAATTGGGAAGGTTTTTTGGAAGCCTTTAGAAATATTCATGCTAACAGTGAATGATGACTGGATTGCACATCACAAATAGCTTACTAACCAAGACTGAGGACCAAACTTGTTCAATAGCTGGTTTGCATACCCATTGTTGCCTTGGTTTACTGGTAGATATCATAACCTGAAATGTATTACCTTCACTACGGCTACCGATGTCATTCTTCTGTGAGAAGATGCCAAAACCAGTTGAGAGCTGAACACTCTTGCTGCCTGCAGATATTCTACTGAAACGAGGCTATTTCATGTGATTTGTGATTGTGTAGGTGACCTTGTGCATGATTTCTCTATTGTAATGTCATAATGAATAATTCGTATACCTCCACTACGTTGATCCGCAACCGTAGGGATTAAGAAGTGAGTATAAGCAATGCCCATTGAAAACAAAGTGGGTATAGGGGCGTATACCTGCGTGTATCTACACCACTGGTCCTTTGTGTTTTACTAAATGTCCACTCTCCTACATGTGCGCTGGTATTACAGCTACTGTCCTTTACAGCATCACAAGCCTGTCACACACAAGGGTCCAATAGGTTTGCCACTGCACAAACATGTCTATAATATATATAAAGACTTATAGCTATCATTTCCCCCTGTCTCCCCTTTATGAAATTTCCCTCACTCTTCCCTACCATCAAGTGAAGGAAATTGGACAATGTTTTTCAATGAAAGTAAAGGACAGTAATGTTACGAGTAAAGTAGGAATCGCAGGTTTCAATAGGCGATACGATATGGTTAATGTTTAATCACAGGTTTCAATAGGCGATACGATATGGTTAATGTTTAATCACAGGTTTCAATTGGCGATACGATATGGTTCATGTTTAATCACAGGTTTCAATAGGCGATACGATATGGTTAATGTTTAATGGCAGGTTTCAATAGGCGATACGATATGGTTAATGTTTAATCACAGGTTTCAATTGGCGATAAGATATGGTTAATGTTTAATGGCAGGTTTCAATAGGCGATACGATATGGTTAATGTTTAATCACAGGTTTCAATAGGCGATACGATATGGTTAATGTTTAATGGCAGGTTTCAATAGGCGATAAGATATGGTTAATGTTTAATCGCAGGTTTCAATAGGCGATACGATATGGTTAATGTTTAATGGCAGGTTTCAATTTGGCGATATGATATGGTTAATGTTTAATGGCAGGTTTCAATAGGCGATACAATATGGTTAATGTTTAATGGCAGGTTTCAATAGGCGATACGATATGGTTAATGTTTAATCACAGGTTTCAATAGGCGATATGATATGGTTAATGTTTAATGGCAGGTTTCAATAGGCGATATGATATGGTTAATGTTTAATGGCAGGTTTCAATAGGCGATACGATATGGTTAATGTTTAATGGCAGGTTTCAATAGGCGATACGATATGGTTAATGTTTAATCACAGGTTTCAATAGGCGATATGATATGGTTAATGTTTAATCGCAGGTTTCAATAGGCGATACGATATGGTTAATGTTTAATGGCAGGTTTCAATTGGCGATATGATATGGTTAATGTTTAATGGCAGGTTTCAATAGGCGATACGATATGGTTAATGTTTAATGGCAGGTTTCAATAGGCGATACGATATGGTTAATGTGTAATCATTGGAACAAAAACTTTGTGAACTCAGAACAAGTCTTCAAATCACGGAGGGATATCAGGGAATGCTATGTCTTTGTTTTTACAGAGACATGGCTTATAGAAAATTCACTCGACTGCAATTCAACCAGACAGCTTTTCCATTTTCCATATGGATCGAACGGTGTGTTTCCTCATCAACAATTCCTGGTGTACCGAAGTTGAAATATATGTCAAGCTCCTGTTCACCCGACCTGGAGTTTCTGATTCTAAAATGCTGACCCCACCTTATGATGAGTGAATTCACGTGTGTTATTACCACAGCTCTGTACATACCACCACAAGCAAACACCAAGGCAGCACTCAGCGAACTGTACAAGAACATTAGCCTGCAAGAATCCTCTCACCCGGAAGCAGTCTTTATCATCACGAGAGATTTTAATCAAGCAAGGTCAAAACAAATTCTTCCAGAATATCACCAACATGTATCCTTCCCCATGAGAGGAATCAACGTGCTGGACCATGTGTATACAAACATCCCCCTGACCCCACTTCAGCCAATCCGATCATGTGTGTCTCTGTTCCAGAACGAACCTAGACGACTCGGTGGTGCGCGACCGTTGTAGGCCAAGAAGACAAATCAGCCTATAGGGAGGAGGTATTGTGGTGACAGAACAACAACCTATCTGGCAATCGCAGTAGTTGATTGTTGACTTCAGGAAGCGGAGGAGGGAACACGGCCCGTAAACAGGACTGCTGCAGAGCGAGTCAGCAGTTTTAAGTTCCCTCGTCGTTCACAGAGGACTTGGCATGGACCAACAACACAACACTCTTGCAAAGAGGGCTCAACAGCATCTCTACTTCCTAAGACGGCTGAAGAAAAATCGTTATTGCACGCCGGGTCCTCTCCAAATACTACCACTGCTCCATCGAGACCAGTTGGTACGGGAATTGCTCTGTCTCCGACCGCTAATACGAGCCAGTACATCACTATGGCTGTGTTCCCACCTATCCAGGATATCTACTTGAAACGATGCCTGGGGAAGTCCCGCATCATTAACAAGGGTCCCAACACACCCCAGCCATGAGCTGTTCACCGTCGGGCAGACGGTATCGGAGCATGAGGTCTGATACCAACAGGCCCAGAGACAGTTTCTATCTAGAAGCCGTCAGACTGTATCAGAGCATGAGGTCTGATACCAACAGGCCCAGAGACAGTTTCTATCTAGAAGCCGTCAGACTGTATCAGAGCATGAGGTCTGATACCAACAGGCCCAGAGACAGTTTCTATCTAGAAGCCGTCAGACTGTATCAGAGCATGAGGTCTGATACCAACAGGCCCAGAGACAGTTTCTATCTAGAAGCCGTCAGACTGTATCAGAGCATGAGGTCTGATACCAACAGGCCCAGAGACAGTTTCTATCTAGAAGCCGTCAGACTGTATCAGAGCATGAGGTCTGATACCAACAGGCCCAGAGACAGTTTCTATCTAGAAGCCGTCAGACTGTATCAGAGCATGAGGTCTGATACCAACAGGCCCAGAGACAGTTTCTATCTAGAAGCCATCAGACTGCTGAACACTTGAACTGGACTGACGACCTGGTCTGATTCTCCACACCTTAGAACACACACACACACACACACACACACACACACACACACACACACACACACACACACACACACACACACACACACACACACACACACACACACACACACACACACACACACACACACACACACACACACACACACACACACACACACACACACACACACACACACACACACACACACACACACACACACACACACACACACACACACACACACACACACACACACACACACACACACACACACACACACACACACACACACACACACACACACACACACACACACACACACACACACACACACACACACACACACACACACACACACACACACACACACACACACACACACACACACACACACACACACACACACACACACACACACACACACACACACACACACACACACACACACACACACACACACACACACACACACACACACACACACACACACACACACACACACACACACACACACACACACACACACACACACACACACACACACACACACACACACACACACACACACACACACACACACACACACACACACACACACACACACACACACACACACACACACACACACACACACACACACACACACACACACACACACACACACACACACACACACACACACACACACACACACACACACACACACACACACACACACACACACACACACACATTTACATTTAAGTCATTTAGCAGACGCTCTTATCCAGAGCGACTTACAAATTGGAAAGTTCATACATATTCATCCTGGTCCCCCCGTGGGGAATGAACCCACAACCCTGGCGTTGCAAGCGCCATGCTCTACCAACTGAGCCACACGGGACCACACACACACACACACACACACACACACACACACACACACACACACACACACACACACACACACACACACACACACACACACACACACACACACACACACACACCACACACACACACACACACACACACACACCACACACAACAGCTGCGACCAGACTATTATTTACTATTGCTAATACTGCATAATTTAAACACTTGCCCACCAATCACCCCTTCCCTGTAACATGTGTAAATATAGTTCTATATATTCATACCCCTTGACTTATTCCCCACTTTTACAGCCTGAATTCAAAAATGGACTTCTACCGAATCTACACACAATACCCCACAATGAAAAAGTGAAAACACGTTTTTAGAAATGTTTGCAAATGTATTATATTACATGTATTATATATCACCCGGAAGCAGTCTTTATCATCACAGGAGATTTTAATCAAGCAAGGTCAAAACAAATTCTTCCAAAATATCACCAACATGTATCCTTCCCCATGAGAGGAATCAACGTGCCATGTGTATACAAACATCCTCTTGAAGCATGGGGCCACCATTGTTCCTGTTCCCAAGAAAGCTAAGGTAACTGAGCTAAATGACTATCGCCCCGTAGCACTCACTTCCGTCATCATGAAGTGCTTTGAGAGACTAGTCAAGGATCATATCACCTCCACCTGACACCCTAGACCCAGTTCAATTTGCTTACCGTCCCAATAGATCCACAGACGACGCATTCGCAATCACACTGCCTTATCCCATCTGGACAAGAAGAATACCTATTGTAAGAATGCTGTTCATCGACTACAGCTCAGCATTTAACACCATAGTACCATCCAAACTCGTTATTAAGCTTGAGACCCTGGGTCTCGACCCCGTCCTGTGCAACTGGGTCTTGGACTTCCTGACGGGCCGCCCCCAGGTGGTGAGGGTAGGAAACAACATCTCCACCCCGCTGATACTCAACACTGGGTCCCCACAAGGGGTAGCCATTTGATTAGCTGTTCAGGAGTCTTATGGCTTCGGGGTAGAAGCTGTTTAGAAGCCTCTTGGACTTTGACGATTTTTAGGGCCTTCCTCTGACACTACCTGGTATAGAGGTCCTGGATGGCAGGAAGATTGGCCCCGGTGATGTCCTGGGCCTTAGGCACTACCCTCTGTAGTGCCTTGCGGTCGGAGGCAGAGCAGTTGCAATACCAGGCAGTGATGCAACCGGTCAGGATGCTCTCGATGGTGCAGCTGTAGAACCTTTTGAGGATCTGAGGACCCATGCCAAATCTTTTCAGTCTCCTGAGGGGGAAAATGTTTTAGTTGTGCCCTCTTCACAACTGTCTTGGTGTGTTTGGTCCATGTTAGTTTGTTGTTGATGTGGATGCCAAGGAACTTGAAGCTCTCAACCTGTTCCACTGCAGCACCGTCGATGAGAATGGGGGCGTGCTCGGTCCTCCTTTTCCTGTAGTCCACAATCATCTCCTTAGTCTTGGTTACATTGAGGGATAGGTTGTTATTCTGGCACCACATGGCCAGGTCTCTGACCTACTCCCTATAGGCTGTCTTGTTGTTGTCGGTGATCAGGCCTACCACTGTTGTGTCATCAGCAACCTTAATGATGGTGTTGGAGACGTGCCTGGCTGTGCAGTCATGAGTGAACAGGGAGTAGAGGGGACTGAGCACGCACCCCTGAGGGGCCCCTGTGTTGAGGATCAGCGCTGCGGATGTGTTGTTACCTACCCTTACCACCTGGGGGGCGGCCCGTCAGGAAGTCTAGGATCCAGTTGCAGAGGGAGGTGTTTAGTCCCAGGGTCCTTAGCTTAGTGATGAGCTTTGAAGGTACTATGGTGTTGAACGCTGAGCTGTAGTCAATGAATAGTATTCTCACATAGGTGTTCCTTTTGTCCAGGTGGGAAAGGGTAGTGTGGAGTACAATAGAGATTGCATCATCTGTGGATCTGTTGGGGCGGTATGCAAATTGGAGTGTGTCTAGGGTTTCTGGGATTATGCTGTTGATGGTGTTGATGTGAGCCATGACCAGCCATTCAAAGCATTTCATGGCTACAAACGTGAGTGCTACGGGTCAGTAGTCATTTAGACAGGTTACCTTGGTGTTCTTGAGCACAGGGACTATGGTGTTCTGCTTGAAACATGTTGGTATTACAGACTCAGACAGGGAGAGGTTGAAAATGTCAGTGAAGACACTTGCCAGTTGGTTAGCGCATGCTTGGAGTACACATCCTGGTAATCCGTCTGGCCCTGCGGCCTTGTGAATGTTAACCTGTTTAAAAGTCTTACTCACATCGGCTGCGGAGAGCGTGATCACACAGTCGCCCGGAACAGCTGATGCTCTCATGCATGTTTCAGTGTTACTTGCCTCGAAGCGAGCATAGAAGTTAATTAGCTCGTCTGGTCGGCTCGTGATGGAGGGCATAGCTGGATTTCTTATATGCTTTATAAACACATACGCACACAGTAAACCTTCACACACACCCTCTCATACACACACACACACACACACACACACACACACACACACACACACACACACACACACACACACACACACACACACACACACACACACACACACACACACACACACACACACACACACACAGTCAACCTTCACACACACCTTCTCATACACACACACACACAGTCAACCTTCACACACATCTTATCATACACACACACACACACACACACAGTAAACCTTCACACACACCTTCTCATACACACACACACACACACACACACACACACACACACACACACAGTCAACCTTCACACACACCCTCTCATACACATTACACAGTCAACCTTCACACGTTCCTCCAGCCACACACGTCCTCATACTCCCTGCAGCCCCCCCACCCCCCCCCCCCCACACACACACACACACACATCCTCTCCTTCAGACACACTCCCCCATGCAGCCCACACACACACATTCGTCCCCACAGCACACATAAGCAAACACAATCAGACAAACAACCACCCCCACGCTCCCTCTCCCAACATGCTTTTCTCCCGGTGTGTCCTTGGTTCTGGTCCTGTCTTTCAGCTCCGTGTTTCTGTGCTGCCGTGTGATAGCACTGCTGATGCCATGCGACCACAGTGTCAAGGATTAAAGAAATTAATCCGCTGTAAGGAGAGAAACATTTGTGACGAAAAGAAAAAGAGAGAGAGAGGCCGACAGAAAAGTTGTCTTTTAATAAAATATCGTCCTTCGTTGTCAGTTAAGTGCGGAGTGGCACACATGTTATTTGTATAGTCTACAGATAGTATGACCATAGTATGACCATCTGTACAGCATCTATCAACAGTATAGTCTACAGATGGTCATACTATCTGAGAGGAGAGGGAGGAGGAGGGATGGAGAGGGTGGGGGAGGGAGGGAGAGGAGAGGAGGGCTGAGGAGGGGGGATGGAGAGGGGAGGGAGAGGGTGGGGGGAGAGGGGGAGGGAGGGAGGGGGAGAGGGGGAGGAGGGATGGAGGGAGAGGATGGAGGAGGGGGAGGGCTGGGGAGGGGGGATGGAGAGAGGAGGAGGAGGGAGGGAGAGGGTGGGGGAGTTAGTGGGTGGGAGGAGGGATGGAGAGAGGAGGAGGGAGGGAGAGGGTGCAGGAGGGGGAGAGGAGGGCTGGGGAGGGGGAGGGGGATGGAGGGAGAGGGGGAGGGGGAGGGAGAGGGTGGGCGAGGGGGAGAGGAGGGCTGGGGAGGGGGATGGAGGGAGAGGAGAGGAGTGCTGGGGAGGGGGGATGGAGAGAGGAGGGGAGGAGGGAGGGATAGGGTGGGGGAGGGAGGGAGGGAGAAGAGGGGGAGGTGGGAGGGAGAAAGGGAGAGGAGAGCAGGGCTGGGGAGATGGGATGGAGGAGGAGGGAGGGAGAGGGGGGTGGGATGGAGAGAGGAGGGGGAGGAGGGAGGGAGAGGGAGAGGTGGGAGGGAGAAGGGGAGAGGAGAGGAGGGCTGGGGAGATGGGATGGAGAGAGGAGGAGGAGGAGTGAGGGAGAGGGGGAGAGGAGAGGAAGGGGGAGGTGGGATGGAGAGAGGAGGGTTGGAGGAGGGGGAGGGAGAGGAGGGGGAGGTGGGAGGGAGGAGGGGAGGTGGGAGGGATAGGGGAGAGGAGAGGAGGGCTGGGGAGGTGGGATGGAGAGAGGAGGAGGAGGGAGGGTGAGGGAGGGAGGGAGAAGAGGGAGGAGGTGGCATGGAGAGAGGAGGGGAAGGAGGGAGGAGGTGGAGGTGGGATGGAGGGAGAAGGGGAGAGGAGGTGAAGGTGGGAGGGAGAAGGGGAGAGGAGGGCTGGGGAGGTGGGATGGATAGAGGAGGAGGAGGGAGCGCTACAGCACAAACATATAAATAGGTCTTCACGCTACATGGTGAGTCGTGTCACTGTATAATTAACATCTCATTGTCATAACTACGCTGAGCAGCTTAATTAGACCGTCAAACAACAGAGAGGAAAGCCGCCAGCCAACCAGCCACCCAGCCAGCCAGCCAGGCAACCAGCCAACCAGCCAGCCAGGCAACCAGCCAACCAGCCAGGCAACCAGCCAACCAGCCAGCTAGCCAACCAGCCACCCAGCCAGCCAGCCAACCAGCCACCCAGCCAGCCAGCCAGGCAACCAGCCAACCAGCCAGCCAGGCAACCAGCCACCCAGCCAGCCAGCCAGGCAACCAGCCAACCAGCCAGCCAGGCAACCAGCCAACCAGCCAGGCAACCAGCCAACCAGCCAGCTAGCCAACCAGCCAGCCAGCCAGCCAATCAGCCAGCCAATCAGCCAACCAACCAACCAGCCAGCCAGCCAGCCAGCCAGCCAATCAGCCAATCAACCATTCAGCCAGCCAATCAGCCAGCCAATCAGCCAACCAGCCAACCAACCAGCCAGCCAGCCAGCCAATCAGCCAGCCAATCAGCCAACCAGCCAGCCAGCCAGCCAATCAGCCAGCCAATCAGCCAACCAGCCAACCAACCAGCCAGCCAGCCAGCCAATCAGCCAGCCAATCAGCCAACCAGCCATCCACGTATTGAGAAATTCTCTGTTTGAGAATAGGACGGTTCTGAATCTGCACTGAAGCGTTCAACTGAATGAGTAAAGGGTGTCCCAAACGGGCTCTGGTTAAAAGTAGTGCACTTTGTAGGGAATAGGGTCCATATAGCTCTGGTTAAAAGTAGTGCACTACGTAAGGAATAGGGTACATATAGCTCTGGTTAAAAGTAGTGCACTACGTAGGGATTAGGGTGCCATTTGGGATGTAGGTTAAGTGGGAGACAGTAGGGGCAGGCCGAAATGTACTTTCAGAGTTAGTGTTTTAGTTAAAGTACTTTCATAATTTTTGTCCTAGTTAGTTAAAGTAATTTCATAATTAGTGTCCTCGTTAGTTAAAGTCATTTCAGCGTTAGTGACCTAGTTAGTTAGAGTAATTTCAGAGTTATTGTCCTAGTTAGTTAGCTCGTTTACATTTTCCTTTTTCCCCTCTTCTCCTACATTGCTTATCGTCCTGACTGGGGATGTTGGGGTGGTCTGTGATTGATTGCTCAGGGCCGGTTTTTCAAGGACTCCTTGTGAAGGTGCAGGGACAGACATGCTCAGCTAACCTCAGCCGCCATTGATTAATGCTGTCTGGGGTGATTTGTACGTCTCTGGTAAAGAACAGAGAGTGGTTAGAGAGTACACAGGTTCCTTTTGCTTTAATAGAACAAGTGCAGGAAGGAAGGAACACACTTTCTTCCTACCCCTCCATTCCTCCTTTCCTTCCATCCCTCCTATCCGTCCATTCCTCCTCTCCTTCCATACCTCCTTTCTTTCCATCCCTCATCTCCTTTCATTCCTCCTTTCCTTCCATCCCTCCTATCTTTCCATCCCTCATCTCCTTCCATTCCTCCTATCTTTCCATTCCTTGTCTCCTTCCATCCCTCCTTTCCTTCCATCCCTCCTATCCTTCCATCCCTCCTTTCCTTCCATCCCTCCTATCCTTCCATCCCTCCTCTCCTTCCATTCCTCCTCTCCTTCCATCCCTCCTTTCCTTCCATCCCTCCTATCCTTCCATCCCTCCTCTCCTTCCATTCCTCCTCTCCGTCTATCCCTCCTCTCCTTCCATCCATAAAACCAGGAAACAATCATATCACAATGCTGTTCGTTCGGTGGTGAAAAGTGATTTATATGGCAGAACCAGTCACACACACAAACGCACATGCACATACACACACACACACACACAAACACACACACACACAGACCCACACGCGCAACACACACACAGACAGACACACAAACGCACATACGCATGCACACACACACAGACGCACACACACACAGACGCACACACACAGACGCACACATGCACACAAAGACAAGCAGCAATCCACCCCGGTGCTGTGACAATCTCCAGCCTTCCGCCAATACCACTGCCTCCAATAAGGAGACCCAGAAGTTGTCCAAAGGAGCTGGTCACCAACCTGACCCATAAAATGGAAACAGCAGCAAAGAAACCATGTGATCAACACAACCGCATGGATTTTTCAATGTATGTACACCTCCATAATGTTATCCATCTCTCCACAGCTTCGATACAGGCAGCCCATCTCTCCACAGCTTGGATACAGGCAGCCCATCTCTCCACAGCTTGGATACAGGCAGCCCATCTCTCCACAGCTTGGATACAGGCAGCCCATCTCTCCACAGCTTGGATACAGGCAGCCCATCTCTCCACAGCTTGGATACAGGCAGCCCATCTCTCCACAGCTTGGATACAGGCAGCCCATCTCTCCACAGCTTGGATACAGGCAGCCCATCTCTCCACAGCTTGGATACAGGCGCCCATCTCTCCACAGCTTGGATACAGGCAGCCCATCTCTCCACAGCTTGGATACAGGCAGCCCATCTCTCCACAGCTGTAATGGATACAGGCAGCCCATCTCTCCACAGCTTGGATACAGGCAGCCCATCTCTCCACAGCTTGGATACAGGCAGCCCATCTCTCCACAGCTTGGATACAGGCAGCCCATCTCTCCACAGCTTGGATACAGGCAGCCCATCTCTCCACAGCTTGGATACAGGCAGCCCATCTCTCCACAGCTTGGATACAGGCAGCCCATCTCTCCACAGCTGTAATGGATACAGGCAGCCCATCTCTCCACAGCTTGGATACAGGCAGCCCATCTCTCCACAGCTTGGATACAGGCAGCCCATCTCTCCACAGCTTGGATACAGGCAGCCCATCTCTCCACAGCTTGGATACAGGCAGCCCATCTCTCCACAGCTTCGATACAGGCAGTCCATCTCTCCACAGCTTCGATACAGGCAGCCCATCTCTCCACAGCTGTAATGGATACAGGCAGCCCATCTCTCCACAGCTTGGATACAGGCAGCCCATCTCTCCACAGCTTGGATACAGGCAGCCCATCTCTCCACAGCTGTAATGGATACAGGCAGCCCATCTCTCCACAGCTTGGATACAGACAGTGTGTGTTCTTGTATGTGTTTATTTGAATGAGAGTGTGTGTCTGTGTTTTTATTAAGGTCTGACATGTCTGCAGAATTGTTTTATTTTTGTAATGTGTTTGGTTTGGTAAATTGTTTTGTAAATGTTCATTAATATTTGTGGTGCCACTAATTAAACAATTCATTATTTAAATCAATATTATCAATATTGGAATTATTCATGTTATTAAAATCTTTTTTTATAATGCATGGACAGGGAACCCCAAAAGGTTTTTCAAGGAACTTTTTTCAAGGGTTCTTCAAATATCTTTTAGGGGTTCCCCCACGGTTTGAATTTGAAGAACCTCTCCAGGAACCTTTACCTTTACGAAGAAAAAGCTAATTATCGGGGTGCCTAGCACCCCTACTTCTCACGGCTAAGGCTTTTGGCTACGGGCACTTTTCAGCCGTAGTTTACGGCATCTCACATCCCTCGATGAGCCAGTGTTTTGAATGCAATCATCAGCAAAACGAAGTGTAACGTACAATTTCCATACACCATCGCATAACAGGTTGAAGTCAAGAGGGGTGTCTTTGCCATCAAAGTTTTTGAACATGTATGGTTAATTCGAGGCGTTTCGAAATGCAAATAGCCAAGTGCACGAGCACAACAATCCTACGAGCATCATAAGCACACCGGTAGGAGGTAACCATTGATAAATACCAATAATTGGTATTTATCAACGGTTACCTCCTACCGGTGTGCTTATGATGCTCATAGGATTGTTTGATAAATGTAATATACCAGTGTCTGTTGGAAAGCAAACTGAACCAAGTTTTCCTCTAGGATTTTGCCTGTGCTTATAGCTCCATCCCGTTTATTCTTTTATCCTGAAGAACTCCCCAGTCCTTAATGATTACAAGCATACCCATAACATGATACAGCCACAACTATGCTTGAAAATATAGAGAGTTGTACTCAGTAATGTGTTGTATTGAACTGGCCCCAAACATAAAACGTTGTATTCAGGACAAAAAGATAATTGCTTTGCCATATTTTTGTCAGAATTACTTTAATGCCTTGTTAAAAACAGGATGCATGTTTTGGAATATTTTTATTCTGTAAAGGCTTCCTTCTTCTCAATTTAAATGTATTTTAATTAGTAAGTTCACCATGCTCGAAGGGATATTCAATGTCTGCTTTAAAAATATATATATATTATTTTATCTACCAATAGGTTCTCTTTGCGAGGCATTGAAAAACCTCCCTGGTTTTTGTGGTTTGAAATTCACTGCTGGACTGATGAACCTCACAGATAATTGTATGTGTGGGGTACAGAGATGAGGTAGTCATTCAGAAATCATGTTAAACACTATAATTGCACACAGAGTGAGTCCATGCTACTTATTATGTGACTTGTTAAGCAAATGGTTATTTCTGAACATATTTAGGCTTGTCATAAGAAAGGGGTTGAATTCACTCAAAACATTACAGCTTTTCATTTTTAATTAATATAATCTAAAAACATAATTCCACTTTGACATGTCACGAACCGGCTCGAAGCCCGTAACAAAAGGGAGACAACGTGGAGATAAGGAATAACAAAATATATTTATTAACTAAAGTAAACTAAGTACAATTAACAATGTGTGTAATCAGTAATCAGTGTGAGTGTTTTGCATGCATAAATGTGATAATGCGAGGTGTTGAAAGTTGCCAAAGCAAACAACCAAAAGGCCACAAAAATACCACAACAAAATCTATAAAGGTGTCTGCATGGAGAGAGTCTCCCCAATGAACGTGGAAGAGGTCTATTTATCCTGGGACACACCCGGGCCCAGGTGTTTCCCATGTAGCTGACGACCCTCCCAACTCCTCCCACCGGCATCCTAATAAGGAAACATGAGCAAAGAGAGAATACGGCAGACAGAGTGGGAGCGTCGTCACAGACAGAATGGGGAAATTGTGGGTATTAATGGGGTATTATGTCCTGAACGGAACATAAGAGAATAAAAACAATGGAGCCAAGTTCAACATGTACAGTCAACCCCTACACATGGTAACATGTACAGTCAAACCCCTACACATGGTAACATGTACAGTCAACCCCCTACACATGGTAACATGTACAGTCAACCCCCTACACATGGTAACATGTACAGTCAACCCCCTACACATGGTAACACGTACAGTCAACCCCCTACACATGGTAACACGTACAGTCAACCCCCTACACATGGTAACATGTACAGTCAACCCCCTACACATGGTAACATGTACAGTCAACCCCCTACACATGGTAACATGTACAGTCAACCCCCTACACATGGTAACATGTACAGTCAACGCCTACACATGGTAACATGTACAGTCAACCCCCTACACATGGTAACATGTACAGTCAACCCCCTACACATGGTAACATGTACAGTCAACCCCCTACACATGGTAACATGTACAGTCAACCCCCTACACATGGTAACATGTACAGTCAACCCCCTACACATGGTAACATGTACAGTCAACCCCCTACACATGGTAACATGTACAGTCAACCCCCTACACATGGTAACATGTACAGTCAACCCCCTACACATGGTAACATGTACAGTCAACCCCTACACATGATAACATGTACAGTCAACCCCCTAGACATGGTAACATGTACAGTCACCGTCTACACATGGTAACATGTACAGTCAACCCCATACACATGGTAACATGTACAGTCAACCCCCTACACATGGTAACATGTACAGTCAACCCCCTACACATGGTACCATGTACAGTCAACCCCTACACATGGTAACATGTACAGTCAACCCCCTACACATGGTAACATGTACAGTCAACCCCTACACATGGTAACATGTACAGTCAACCCCTACACATGGTAACATGTACAGTCAACCCCCTACACATGGTAACATGTACAGTCAACCCCCGACACATGGTAACATGTACAGTCAACCCCCTACACATGGTAACATGTACAGTCAACCCCCTACACATGGTAACATGTACAGTCAACCCCCTACACATGGTAACATGTACAGTCAACCCTCTAGACATGGTAACATGTACAGTCAACCCCCTACACATGGTAACATGTACAGTCAACCCCCTACACATGGTAACATGTACAGTCAACCCCTACACATGGTAACATGTACAGTCAACCCCTACACATGGTAACATGTACAGTCAACCCCCTACACATGGTAACATGTACAGTCAACCCCCGACACATGGTAACATGTACAGTCAACCCCCTACACATGGTAACATGTACAGTCAACCCCTACACATGGTAACATGTACAGTCAACCCCCTACACATGGTAACATGTACAGTCAACCCCCTACACATGGTAACATGTACAGTCAACCCCTACACATGGTAACATGTACAGTCAACCCCTACACATGGTAACATGTACAGTCAACCCCTACACATGGTAACATGTACAGTCAACCCCTACACATGGTAACATGTACAGTCAACCCCTACACATGGTAACATGTACAGTCAACCCCCTACACATGGTAACATGTACAGTCAACCCCCTACACATGGTAACATGTACAGTCAACCCCTACACATGGTAACATGTACAGTCAACCCCCTACACTTGGTATCATGTACAGTCAACCCCTACACATGGTAACATGTACAGTCAACCCCCTACACATGGTAACATGTACAGTCAACCCCTACACATGGTAACATGTACAGTCACCCCCTACACATGGTAACATGTACAGTCAACCCCTACACATGGTAACATGTACAGTCAACCCCTACACATGGTAACATGTACAGTCAACCCCTACACATGGTAACATGAACAGTCAACCCCCTACACATGGTAACATGTACAGTCAACCCCCTACAGATGGTAACACGCACAGTCAACCCCTACACATGGTAACATGTACAGTCAACCCCCTACACATGGTAACATGTACAGTCAACCCCTACACATGGTAACATGTACAGTCAACCCCCTACACATGGTAACATGTACAGTCAACCCCCTACACATGGTAACATGTACAGTCAACCCCCTACACATGGTAACATGTACAGTCAACCCCTACACATGGTAACATATACAGTCAACCCCCTAGACATGGTAACATGTACAGTCAACCCCCTACGCATGGTAACACGCACAGTCAACCCCTACACATGGTAACATGTACAGTCAACCCCCTACACATGGTAACATGTACAGTCAACCCCTACACATGGTAACATGTACAGTCAACCCCCTACACATGGTAACATGTACAGTCAACCCCCTACACATGGTTACATGTACAGTCATCCCCTACACACGGTAACATGTACAGTCAACCCCTACACATGGTAACATGTACAGTCAACCCCCTACACATGGTAACATGTACAGTCAACCCCTACACATGGTAACATGTACAGTCAACCCCTACACATGGTAACATGTACAGTCAACCCCTACACATGGTAACACGTACAGTCAACCCCTACACATGGTAACATGTACAGTCAACCCCCTACACATGGTAACATGTACAGTCAACCCCCTACACATGGTAACATGTACAGTCAACCCCCTAGACATGGTAACATGTACAGTCAACCCCTACACATGGTAACATGTACAGTCAACCCCTACACATGGTAACATGTACAGTCAACCCCCTACACATGGTAACATGTACAGTCAACCCCCTACACATGGTAACATGTACAGTCAACCCCTACACATGGTAACACGTACAGTCAACCCCTACACATGGTAACATGTACAGTCAACCCCTACACATGGTAACATGTACAGTCAACCCCCTACACATGGTAACATGTACAGTCAACCCCCTAGACATGGTAACATGTACAGTCAACCCCCTACACATGGTAACATGTACAGTCAACCCCCTACACATAGTAACATGTACAGTCAACCCCCTACACATGGTAACATGTACAGTCAACCCCTACACATGGTAACATGTACAGTCACCCCCTACACATGGTAACATGTACAGTCAACCCCTACACATGGTAACATGTACAGTCAACCCCTACACATGGTAACATGTACAGTCAACCCCTACACATGGTAACATGTACAGTCAACCCCCTACACATGGTAACATGTACAGTCAACCCCCTACACATGGTAACACGCACAGTCAACCCCTACACATGGTAACATGTACAGTCAACCCCCTACACATGGTAACATGTACAGTCAACCCCTACACATGGTAACATGTACAGTCAACCCCCTACACATGGTAACATGTACAGTCAACCCCCTACACATGGTAACATGTACAGTCAACCCCCTACACATGGTAACATGTACAGTCAACCCCTACACATGGTAACATATACAGTCAACCCCCTAGACATGGTAACATGTACAGTCAACCCCCTACACATGGTAACACGCACAGTCAACCCCTACACATGGTAACATGTACAGTCAACCCCCTACACATGGTAACATGTACAGTCAACCCCTACACATGGTAACATGTACAGTCAACCCCCTACACATGGTAACATGTACAGTCAACCCCCTACACATGGTTACATGTACAGTCATCCCCTACACACGGTAACATGTACAGTCAACCCCTACACATGGTAACATGTACAGTCAACCCCCTACACCTGGTAACATGTACAGTCAACCCCTACACATGGTAACATGTACAGTCAACCCCTACACATGGTAACATGTACAGTCAACCCCTACACATGGTAACACGTACAGTCAACCCCTACACATGGTAACATGTACAGTCAACCCCCTACACATGGTAACATGTACAGTCAACCCCCTACACATGGTAACATGTACAGTCAACCCCCTAGACATGGTAACATGTACAGTCAACCCCTACACATGGTAACATGTACAGTCAACCCCTACACATGGTAACATGTACAGTCAACCCCCTACACATGGTAACATGTACAGTCAACCCCCTACACATGGTAACATGTACAGTCAACCCCTACACATGGTAACACGTACAGTCAACCCCTACACATGGTAACATGTACAGTCAACCCCTACACATGGTAACATGTACAGTCAACCCCCTACACATGGTAACATGTACAGTCAACCCCCTAGACATGGTAACATGTACAGTCAACCCCCTACACATGGTAACATGTACAGTCAACCCCCTACACATAGTAACATGTACAGTCAACCCCCTACACATAGTAACATGTACAGTCAACCCCACACATGGGAACATGTACAGTCAACCCCTACACATGGTAACATGTACAGTCAACCCCCTACACATGGTAACATGTACAGTCAACCCCCTACACATGGTAACATGTACAGTCACCCCCTACACATGGTAACAGGTACAGTCAACCCCCTACACATGGTAACATGTACAGTCAACCCCCTACACATGGTAACATGTACAGTCAACGCCTACACATGGTAACATGTACAGTCAACCCCCTACACATGGTAACATGTACAGTCAACCCCCTACACATGGTAACATGTACAGTCAACCCCCTACACATGGTAACATGTACAGTCAACCCCCTACACATGGTAACATGTACAGTCAACCCCCTACACATGGTAACATGTACAGTCAACCCCCTACACATGGTAACATGTACAGTCAACCCCTACACATGATAACATGTACAGTCAACCCCCTAGACATGGTAACATGTACAGTCACCGCCTACACATGGTAACATGTACAGTCAACCCCCTACACATGGTAACATGTACAGTCAACCCCCTACACATGGTAACATGTACAGTTAACCCCCTACACATGGTACCATGTACAGTCAACCCCTACACATGGTAACATGTACAGTCAACCCCCTACACATGGTAACATGTACAGTCAACCCCTACACATGGTAACATGTACAGTCAACCCCTACACATGGTAACATGTACAGTCAACCCCCTACACATGGTAACATGTACAGTCAACCCCCTACACATGGTAACATGTACAGTCAACCCCCGACACATGGTAACATGTACAGTCAACCCCCTACACATGGTAACATGTACAGTCAACCCCCTACACATGGTAACATGTACAGTCAACCCCCTACACATGGTAACATGTACAGTCAACCCTCTAGACATGGTAACATGTACAGTCAACCCCCTACACATGGTAACATGTACAGTCAACCCCCTACACATGGTAACATGTACAGTCAACCCCTACACATGGTAACATGTACAGTCAACCCCTACACATGGTAACATGTACAGTCAACCCCCTACACATGGTAACATGTACAGTCAACCCCCGACACATGGTAACATGTACAGTCAACCCCCGACACATGGTAACATGTACAGTCAACCCCCTACACATGGTAACATGTACAGTCAACCCCTACACATGGTAACATGTACAGTCAACCCCCTACACATGGTAACATGTACAGTCAACCCCCTACACATGGTAACATGTACAGTCAACCCCTACACATGGTAACATGTACAGTCAACCCCTACACATGGTAACATGTACAGTCAACCCCTACACATGGTAACATGTACAGTCAACCCCTACACATGGTAACATGTACAGTCAACCCCTACACATGGTAACATGTACAGTCAACCCCCTACACATGGTAACATGTACAGTCAACCCCCTACACATGGTAACATGTACAGTCAACCCCTACACATGGTAACATGTACAGTCAACCCCCTACACTTGGTAACATGTACAGTCAACCCCTACACATGGTAACATGTACAGTCAACCCCCTACACATGGTAACATGTACAGTCAACCCCTACACATGGTAACATGTACAGTCACCCCCTACACATGGTAACATGTACAGTCAACCCCTACACATGGTAACATGTACAGTCAACCCCTACACATGGTAACATGTACAGTCAACCCCTACACATGGTAACATGTACAGTCAACCCCCTACACATGGTAACATGTACAGTCAACCCCCTACACATGGTAACACGCACAGTCAACCCCTACACATGGTAACATGTACAGTCAACCCCCTACACATGGTAACATGTACAGTCAACCCCTACACATGGTAACATGTACAGTCAACCCCCTACACATGGTAACATGTACAGTCAACCCCCTACACATGGTAACATGTACAGTCAACCCCCTACACATGGTAACATGTACAGTCAACCCCTACACATGGTAACATATACAGTCAACCCCCTAGACATGGTAACATGTACAGTCAACCCCCTACACATGGTAACACGCACAGTCAACCCCTACACATGGTAACATGTACAGTCAACCCCCTACACATGGTAACATGTACAGTCAACCCCTACACATGGTAACATGTACAGTCAACCCCCTACACATGGTAACATGTACAGTCAACCCCCTACACATGGTTACATGTACAGTCATCCCCTACACACGGTAACATGTACAGTCAACCCCTCCACATGGTAACATGTACAGTCAACCCCCTACACATGGTAACATGTACAGTCAACCCCTACACATGGTAACATGTACAGTCAACCCCTACACATGGTAACATGTACAGTCAACCCCTACACATGGTAACACGTACAGTCAACCCCTACACATGGTAACATGTACAGTCAACCCCCTACACATGGTAACATGTACAGTCAACCCCCTACACATGGTGACATGTACAGTCAACCCCCTAGACATGGTAACATGTACAGTCAACCCCTACACATGGTAACATGTACAGTCAACCCCTACACATGGTAACATGTACAGTCAACCCCCTACACATGGTAACATGTACAGTCAACCCCCTACACATGGTAACATGTACAGTCAACCCCTACACATGGTAACACGTACAGTCAACCCCTACACATGGTAACATGTACAGTCAACCCCTACACATGGTAACATGTACAGTCAACCCCCTACACATGGTAACATGTACAGTCAACCCCCTAGACATGGTAACATGTACAGTCAACCCCCTACACATGGTAACATGTACAGTCAACCCCGTACACATAGTAACATGTACAGTCAACCCCCTACACATAGTAACATGTACAGTCAACCCCCTACACATGGGAACATGTACAGTCAACCCCTACACATGGTAACATGTACAGTCAACCCCCTACACATGGTAACATGTACAGTCAACCCCCTACACATGGTAACATGTACAGTCACCCCCTACACATGGTAACATGTACAGTCAACCCCCTACACATGGTAACATGTACAGTCAACCCCCTACACATGGTAACATGTACAGTCAACCCCCTACACATGGTAACATGTACAGTCAACGCCTACACATGGTAACATGTACAGTCAACCCCCTACACATGGTAACATGTACAGTCAACCCCCTACACATGGTAACATGTAAAGTCAACCCCCTACACATGGTAACATGTACAGTCAACCCCCTAGACATGGTAACATGTACAGTCACCGCCTACACATGGTAACATGCACAGTCAACCCCATACACATGGTAACATGTACAGTCAACCCCCTACACATGGTAACATGTACAGTCAACCCCCTACACATGGTAACATGTACAGTCAACCCCCTACACATGGTAACATGTACAGTCAACCCCTACACATGATAACATGTACAGTCAACCCCCTAGACATGGTAACATGTACAGTCACCGCCTACACATGGTAACATGTACAGTCAACCCCATACACATGGTAACATGTACAGTCAACCCCCTACACATGGTAACATGTACAGTCAACCCCCTACACATGGTAACATGTACAGTCAACCCCTACACATGGTAACATGTACAGTCAACCCCCTACACATGGTAACATGTACAGTCAACCCCTACACATGGTAACATGTACAGTCAACCCCTACACATGGTAACATGTACAGTCAACCCCCTACACATGATAACATGTACAGTCAACCCCCGACACATGGTAACATGTACAGTCAACCCCCTACACATGGTAACATGTACAGTCAACCCCCTACACATGGTAACATGTACAGTCAACCCCCTACACATGGTAACATGTACAGTCAACCCTCTAGACATGGTAACATGTACAGTCAACCCCCTACACATGGTAACATGTACAGTCAACCCCCTACACATGGTAACATGTACAGTCAACCCCTACACATGGTAACATGTACAGTCAACCCCTACACATGGTAACATGTACAGTCAACCCCCTACACATGGTAACATGTACAGTCAACCCCCGACACATGGTAACATGTACAGTCAACCCCCGACACATGGTAACATGCACAGTCAACCCCCTACACATGGTAACATGTACAGTCAACCCCTACACATGGTAACATGTACAGTCAACCCCCTACACATGGTAACATGTACAGTCAACCCCCTACACATGGTAACATGTACAGTCAACCCCTACACATGGTAACATGTACAGTCAACCCCTACACATGGTAACATGTACAGTCAACCCCTACACATGGTAACATGTACAGTCAACCCCTACACATGGTAACATGTACAGTCAACCCCTACACATGGTAACATGTACAGTCAACCCCCTACACATGGTAACATGCACAGTCAACCCCCTACACATGGTAACATGTACAGTCAACCCCTACACATGGTAACATGTACAGTCAACCCCCTACACATGGTAACATGTACAGTCAACCCCTACACATGGTAACATGTACAGTCAACCCCCTACACATGGTAACATGTACAGTCAACCCCTACACATGGTAACATGTACAGTCACCCCCTACACATGGTAACATGTACAGTCAACCCCTACACATGGTAACATGTACAGTCAACCCCTACACATGGTAACATGTACAGTCAACCCCTACACATGGTAACATGTACAGTCAACCCCCTACACATGGTAACATGTACAGTCAACCCCCTACACATGGTAACACGCACAGTCAACCCCTACACATGGTAACATGTACAGTCAACCCCCTACACATGGTAACATGTACAGTCAACCCCTACACATGGTAACATGTACAGTCAACCCCCTACACATGGTAACATGTACAGTCAACCCCCTACACATGGTAACATGTACAGTCAACCCCCTACACATGGTAACATGTACAGTCAACCCCTACACATGGTAACATATACAGTCAACCCCCTAGACATGGTAACATGTACAGTCAACCCCCTACACATGGTAACACGCACAGTCAACCCCTACACATGGTAAAATGTACAGTCAACCCCCTACACATGGTAACATGTACAGTCAACCCCTACACATGGTAACATGTACAGTCAACCCCCTACACATGGTAACATGTACAGTCAACCCCCTACACATGGTTACATGTACAGTCATCCCCTACACACGGTAACATGTACAGTCAACCCCTACACATGGTAACATGTACAGTTAACCCCCTACACATGGTAACATGTACAGTTAACCCCCTACACATGGTAACATGTACAGTCAACCCCTACACATGGTAACATGTACAGTCAACCCGTACACATGGTAACATGTACAGTCAACCCCTACACATGGTAACACGTACAGTCAACCCCTACACATGGTAACATGTACAGTCAACCCCCTACACATGGTAACATGTACAGTCAACCCCCTACACATGGTAACATGTACAGTCAACCCCCTAGACATGGTAACATGTACAGTCAACCCCCTACACATGGTAACATGTACAGTCAACCCCTACACATGGTAACATGTACAGTCAACCCCCTAGACATGGTAACATGTACAGTCACCCCCTACACATGGTAACATGTACAGTCAACCCCTACACATGGTAACATGTACAGTCAACCCCTACACATGGTAACATGTACAGTCAACCCCCTACACATGGTAACATGTACAGTCAACCCCCTACACATGGTAACATGTACAGTCAACCCCCTACACATGGTAACATGTACAGTCAACCCCCTACACATGGTAACATGTACAGTCAACCCCTACACATGGTAACATGTACAGTCAACCCCCTACACATGGTAACATGTACAGTCAACCCCTACACATGGTAACATGTACAGTCAACCCCCTACACATGGTAACACGCACAGTCAACCCCTACACATGGTAACATGTACAGTCAACCCCCTACACATGGTAACATGTACAGTCAACCCCTACACATGGTAACATGTACAGTCAACCCCTACACATGGTAACATGTACAGTCAACCCCTACACATGGTAACACGTACAGTCAACCCCTACACATGGTAACATGTACAGTCAACCCCCTACACATGGTAACATGTACAGTCAACCCCCTACAAATGGTAACATGTACAGTCAACCCCCTAGACATGGAAACATGTACAGTCAACCCCTACACATGGTAACATGTACAGTCAACCCCTACACATGGTAACATGTACAGTCAACCCCCTACACGTGGTAACATGTACAGTCAACCCCCTACACATGGTAACATGTACAGTCAACCCCTACACATGGTAACACGTACAGTCAACCCCTACACATGGTAACATGTACAGTCAACCCCTACACATGGTAACATGTACAGTCAACCCCCTACACATGGTAACATGTACAGTCAACCCCCTAGACATGGTAACATGTACAGTCAACCCCCTACACATGGTAACATGTACAGTCAACCCCCTACACATAGTAACATGTACAGTCAACCCCCTACACATAGTAACATGTACAGTCAACCCCCTACACATGGGAACATGTACAGTCAACCCCTACACATGGTAACATGTACAGTCCACCCCCTACACATGGTAACATGTACAGTCAACCCCCTACACATGGTAACATGTACAGTCACCCCCTACACATGGTAACATGTACAGTCAACCCCCTACACATGGTAACATGTACAGTCAACCCCCTAAACATGGTAACATGTACAGTCAACCCCCTACACATGGTAACACGTACAGTCAACCCCTACACATGGTAACATGTACAGTCAACCCCTACACATGTTAACATGTACAGTCAACCCCTACACATGGTAACATGTACAGTCAACCCCTACACATGGTAACATCTACAGTCAACCCCTACACATGGTAACATGTACAGTCAACCCCCTAGACATGGTAACATGTACAGTCAACCCCCTACACATGGTAACACGTACAGTCAACCCCTACACATGGTAACATGTACAGTCAACCCCTACACATGTTAACATGTACAGTCAACCCCTACACATGGTAACATGTACAGTCAACCCCTACACATGGTAACATGTACAGTCAACCCCTACACATGGTAACATGTACAGTCAACCCCCTAGACATGGTAACATGTACAGTCAACCACCTACACATGGTAACATGTACAGTCAACCCCCTACACAGGGTAACATGTACAGTCAACCCCTACACATGGTAACATGTACAGTCAACCCCTACACATGGTAACATGTACAGTCAACCCCCTACACATGGTAACATGTACAGTCAACCCCCTACACATGGTAACATGTACAGTCAACCCCTACACATGGTAACATGTACAGTCAACCCCCTAGACATGGTAACATGTACAGTCACCCCCTACACATGGTAACATGTACAGTCAACCCCTACACATGGTAACATGTACAGTCAACCCCTACACATGGTAACATGTACAGTCAACCCCCTACACATGGTAACATGTACAGTCAACCCCCTACACATGGTAACATGTACAGTCAACCCCCTACACATGGTAACATGTACAGTCAACCCCTTACACATGGTAACATGTACAGTCAACCCCTACACATGGTAACATGTACAGTCAACCCTTACACATGGTAACATGTACAGTCAACCCTTACACATGGTAACATGTACAGTCAACCCCCTACACATGGTAACATGTACAGTCAACCCCCTACACATGGTAACATGTACAGTCAACCCCCTACACATGGTAACATGTACAGTCAACCCCTACACATGGTAACATGTACAGTCAACCCCCTACACATGGTAACATATACAGTCAACCCCCTACACATGGTTACATGTACAGTCATCCCCTACACACGGTAACATGTACAGTCAACCCCTACACATGGTAACATGTACAGTTAACCCCCTACACATGGTAACATGTACAGTCAACCCCTACACATGGTAACATGTACAGTCAACCCCTACACATGGTAACATGTACAGTCAACCCCTACACATGGTAACACGTACAGTCAACCCCTACACATGGTAACATGTACAGTCAACCCCCTACACATGGTAACATGTACAGTCAACCCCCTACACATGGTAACATGTACAGTCAACCCCCTAGACATGGTAACATGTACAGTCAACCCCTACACATGGTAACATGTACAGTCAACCCCTACACATGGTAACATGTACAGTCAACCCCCTACACGTGGTAACATGTACAGTCAACCCCCTACACATGGTAACATGTACAGTCAACCCCTACACATGGTAACACGTACAGTCAACCCCTACACATGGTAACATGTACAGTCAACCCCTACACATGGTAACATGTACAGTCAACCCCCTACACATGGTAACATGTACAGTCAACCCCCTAGACATGGTAACATGTACAGTCAACCCCCTACACATGGTAACATGTACAGTCAACCCCCTACACATAGTAACATGTACAGTCAACCCCCTACACATAGTAACATGTACAGTCAACCCCCTACACATGGGAACATGTACAGTCAACCCCTACACATGGTAACATGTACAGTCAACCCCCTACACATGGTAACATGTACAGTCAACCCCCTACACATGGTAACATGTACAGTCACCCCCTACACATGGTAACATGTACAGTCAACCCCCTACACATGGTAACATGTACAGTCAACCCCCTAAACATGGTAACATGTACAGTCAACCCCCTACACATGGTAACACGTACAGTCAACCCCTACACATGTTAACATGTACAGTCAACCCCTACACATGGTAACATGTACAGTCAACCCCTACACATGGTAACATGTACAGTCAACCCCCTAGACATGGTAACATGTACAGTCAACCCCCTACACATGGTAACATGTACAGTCAACCCCCTACACAGGGTAACATGTACAGTCAACCCCTACACATGGTAACATGTACAGTCAACCCCTACACATGGTAACATGTACAGTCAACCCCCTACACATGGTAACATGTACAGTCAACCCCCTACACATGGTAACATGTACAGTCAACCCCTACACATGGTAACATGTACAGTCAACCCCCTAGACATGGTAACTTGTACAGTCACCCCCTACACATGGTAACATGTACAGTCAACCCCTACACATGGTAACATGTACAGTCAACCCCTACACATGGTAACATGTACAGTCAACCCCCTACACATGGTAACATGTACAGTCAACCCCTACACATGGTAACATGTACAGTCAACCCCTACACATGGTAACATGTACAGTCAACCCCTACACATGGTAACATGTACAGTCAACCCCTACACATGGTAACACGTACAGTCAACCCCTACACATGGTAACATGTACAGTCAACCCCCTACACATGGTAACATGTACAGTCAACCCCCTACACATGGTAACATGTACAGTCAACCCCCTAGACATGGTAACATGTACAGTCAACCCCTACACATGGTAACATGTACAGTCAACCCCTACACATGGTAACATGTACAGTCAACCCCCTACACATGGTAACATGTACAGTCAACCCCCTACACATGGTAACATGTACAGTCAACCCCTACACATGGTAACACGTACAGTCAACCCCTACACATGGTAACATGTACAGTCAACCCCTACACATGGTAACATGTACAGTCAACCCCCTACACATGGTAACATGTACAGTCAACCCCCTAGACATGGTAACATGTACAGTCAACCCCCTACACATGGTAACATGTACAGTCAACCCCCTACACATAGTAACATGTACAGTCAACCCCCTACACATGGTAACATGTACAGTCAACCCCTACACATGGTAACATGTACAGTCAACCCCCTACACATGGTAACATGTACAGTCAAGCCCCTACACATGGTAACATGTACAGTCACCCCCTACACATGGTAACATGTACAGTCAACCCCCTACACATGGTAACATGTACAGTCAACCCCCTACACATGGTAACATGTACAGTCAACCCCCTACACATGGTTACATGTACAGTCAACCCCTACACATGGTAACATGTACAGTCAACCCCTACACATGGTAACATGTACAGTCAACCCCTACACATGGTAACATGTACAGTCAACCCCTACACATGGTAACATGTACAGTCAACCCCCTAGACATGGTAACATGTACAGTCAACCCCCTACACATGGTAACATGTACAGTCAACCCCCTACACAGGGTAACATGTACAGTCAACCCCTACACATGGTAACATGTACAGTCAACCCCTACACATGGTAACATGTACAGTCAACCCCCTACACATGGTAACATGTACAGTCAACCCCCTACACATGGTAACATGTACAGTCAACCCCCTACACATGGTAACATGTACAGTCAACACCCTACACATGGTTACATGTACAGTCATCCCCTAGACACGGTAACATGTACAGTCAACCCCTACACATGGTAACATGTACAGTCAACCCCCTACACATGGTAACATGTACAGTCAACCCCTACACATGGTAACATGTACAGTCAACCCCTACACATGGTAACATGTACAGTCAACCCCTACACATGGTAACACGTACAGTCAACCCCTACACATGGTAACATGTACAGTCAACCCCCTACACATGGTAACATGTACAGTCAACCCCCTACACATGGTAACATGTACAGTCAGCCCCCTAGACATGGTAACATGTACAGTCAACCCCTACACATGGTAACATGTACAGTCAACCCCTACACATGGTAACATGTACAGTCAACCCCTACACATGGTAACATGTACAGTCAACCCCTACACATGGTAACACGTACAGTCAACCCCTACACATGGTAACATGTACA
This sequence comes from Salvelinus alpinus, assembly GCF_045679555.1. NCBI lineage: Eukaryota > Metazoa > Chordata > Actinopteri > Salmoniformes > Salmonidae > Salvelinus > Salvelinus alpinus. The sequence goes on from NC_092093.1 coordinate 49,368,271, forward strand.
GTCAACCCCCTACACATGGTAACATGTACAGTCAACCCCCTACACATGGTAACATGTACAGTCAACCCCCTAGACATGGTAACATGTACAGTCAACCCCTACACATGGTAAGATGTACAGTCAACCCCTACACATGGTAACATGTACAGTCAACCCCCTACACATGGTAACATGTACAGTCAACCCCCTACACATGGTAACATGTACAGTCAACCCCCTACACATGGTAACATGTACAGTCAACCCATACACATGGTAACATGTACAGTCAACCCCCTAGACATGGTAACATGTACAGTCACCCCCTACACATGGTAACATGTACAGTCAACCCCTACACATGGTAACATGCACAGTCAACCCCTACACATGGTAACATGTACAGTCAACCCCCTACACTTGGTAACATGTACAGTCAACCCCTACACATGGTAACATGTACAGTCAACCCCTACACATGGTAACATGTACAGTCAACCCCTACACATGGTAACACGTACAGTCAACCCCTACACATGGTAACATGTACAGTCAACCCCCTACACATGGTAACATGTACAGTCAACCCCCTACACATGGTAACATATACAGTCAACCCCCTAGACATGGTAACATGTACAGTCAACCCCTACACATGGTAACATGTACAGTCAACCCTACACATGGTAACATGTACAGTCAACCCCCTACACATGGTAACATGTACAGTCAACCCCCTACACATGGTAACATGTACAGTCAACCCCTACACATGGTAACACGTACAGTCAACCCCTACACATGGTAACATGTACAGTCAACCCCTACACATGGTAACATGTACAGTCAACCCCCTACACATGGTAACATGTACAGTCAACCCACTAGACATGGTAACATGTACAGTCAACCCCCTACACATGGTAACATGTACAGTCAACCCCCTACACATAGTAACATGTACAGTCAACCCCCTACACATGGTAACATGTACAGTCAACCCCTACACATGGTAACATGTACAGTCAACCCCCTACACATGGTAACATGTACAGTCAAGCCCCTACACATGGTAACATGTACAGTCACCCCCTACACATGGTAACATGTACAGTCAACCCCCTACACATGGTAACATGTACAGTCAACCCCTACACATGGTAACATGTACAGTCAACCCCCTACACATGGTAACATGTACAGTCAACCCCTACACATGGTAACATGTACAGTCAACCCCTACACATGGTAACATGTACAGTCAACCCCTACACATGGTAACATGTACAGTCAACCCCCTAGACATGGTAACATGTACAGTCAACCCCCTACACATGGTAACATGTACAGTCAACCCCCTACACATAGTAACATGTACAGTCAACCCCCTACACATGGTAACATGTACAGTCAACCCCTACACATGGTAACATGTACAGTCAACCCCCTACACATGGTAACATGTACAGTCAAGCCCCTACACATGGTAACATGTACAGTCACCCCCTACACATGGTAACATGTACAGTCAACCCCCTACACATGGTAACATGTACAGTCAACCCCTACACATGGTAACATGTACAGTCAACCCCCTACACATGGTAACATGTACAGTCAACCCCTACACATGGTAACATGTACAGTCAACCCCTACACATGGTAACATGTACAGTCAACCCCTACACATGGTAACATGTACAGTCAACCCCTACACATGGTAACATGTACAGTCAACCCCCTAGACATGGTAACATGTACAGTCAACCCCCTACACATGGTAACATGTACAGTCAACCCCCTACACAGGGTAACATGTACAGTCAACCCCTACACATGGTAACATGTACAGTCAACCCCTACACATGGTAACATGTACAGTCAACCCCCTACACATGGTAACATGTACAGTCAACCCCTACACATGGTAACATGTACAGTCAACCCCCTACACATGGTAACACGCACAGTCAACCCCTACACATGGTAACATGTACAGTCAACCCCCTACACATGGTAACATGTACAGTCAACCCCTACACATGGTAACATGTACAGTCAACCCCCTACACATGGTAACATGTACAGTCAACCCCCTACACATGGTTACATGTACAGTCATCCCCTACACACGGTAACATGTACAGTCAACCCCTACACATGGTAACATGTACAGTCAACCCCCTACACATGGTAACATGTACAGTCAACCCCTACACATGGTAACATGTACAGTCAACCCCTACACATGGTAACATGTACAGTCAACCCCTACACATGGTAACACGTACAGTCAACCCCTACACATGGTAACATGTACAGTCAACCCCCTACACATGGTAACATGTACAGTCAACCCCCTACACATGGTAACATGTACAGTCAACCCCCTAGACATGGTAACATGTACAGTCAACCCCTACACATGGTAACATGTACAGTCAACCCCTACACATGGTAACATGTACAGTCAACCCCCTACACGTGGTAACATGTACAGTCAACCCCCTACACATGGTAACATGTACAGTCAACCCCTACACATGGTAACACGTACAGTCAACCCCTACACATGGTAACATGTACAGTCAACCCCTACACATGGTAACATGTACAGTCAACCCCCTACACATGGTAACATGTACAGTCAACCCCCTAGACATGGTAACATGTACAGTCAACCCCCTACACATGGTAACATGTACAGTCAACCCCCTACACATAGTAACATGTACAGTCAACCCCCTACACATAGTAACATGTACAGTCAACCCCCTACACATGGGAACATGTACAGTCAACCCCTACACATGGTAACATGTACAGTCAACCCCCTACACATGGTAACATGTACAGTCAACCCCCTACACATGGTAACATGTACAGTCACCCCCTACACATGGTAACATGTACAGTCAACCCCCTACACATGGTAACATGTACAGTCAACCCCCTACACATGGTAACATGTACAGTCAACCCCTACACATGGTAACATGTACAGTCAACCCCTACACATGTTAACATGTACAGTCAACCCCTACACATGGTAACATGTACAGTCAACCCCTACACATGGTAACATGTACAGTCAACCCCTACACATGGTAACATGTACAGTCAACCCCCTAGACATGGTAACATGTACAGTCAACCCCCTACACATGGTAACATGTACAGTCAACCCCTACACATGGTAACATGTACAGTCAACCCCTACACATGTTAACATGTACAGTCAACCCCTACACATGGTAACATGTACAGTCAACCCCTACACATGGTAACATGTACAGTCAACCCCTACACATGGTAACATGTACAGTCAACCCCCTACACATGGTAACATGTACAGTCAACCCCCTACACATGGTAACATGTACAGTCAACCCCTACACATGGTAACATGTACAGTCAACCCCCTAGACATGGTAACATGTACAGTCACCCCCTACACATGGTAACATGTACAGTCAACCCCTACACATGGTAACATGTACAGTCAACCCCTACACATGGTAACATGTACAGTCAACCCCCTACACATGGTAACATGTACAGTCAACCCCCTACACATGGTAACATGTACAGTCAACCCCCTACACATGGTAACATGTACAGTCAACCCCCTACACATGGTAACATGTACAGTCAACCCCTACACATGGTAACATGTACAGTCAACCCCCTACACATGGTAACATGTACAGTCAACCCTTACACATGGTAACATGTACAGTCAACCCCCTACACATGGTAACACGCACAGTCAACCCCTACACATGGTAACATGTACAGTCAACCCCCTACACATGGTAACATGTACAGTCAACCCCTACACATGGTAACATGTACAGTCAACCCCCTACACATGGTAACATGTACAGTCAACCCCCTACACATGGTTACATGTACAGTCATCCCCTACACACGGTAACATGTACAGTCAACCCCTACACATGGTAACATGTACAGTCAACCCCCTACACATGGTAACATGTACAGTCAACCCCTACACATGGTAACATGTACAGTCAACCCCTACACATGGTAACATGTACAGTCAACCCCTACACATGGTAACACGTACAGTCAACCCCTACACATGGTAACATGTACAGTCAACCCCCTACACATGGTAACATGTACAGTCAACCCCCTACACATGGTAACATGTACAGTCAACCCCCTAGACATGGTAACATGTACAGTCAACCCCTACACATGGTAACATGTACAGTCAACCCCTACACATGGTAACATGTACAGTCAACCCCCTACACGTGGTAACATGTACAGTCAACCCCCTACACATGGTAACATGTACAGTCAACCCCTACACATGGTAACACGTACAGTCAACCCCTACACATGGTAACAATAACAGTCAACCCCTACACATGGTAACATGTACAGTCAACCCCCTACACATGGTAACATGTACAGTCAACCCCTAGACATGGTAACATGTACAGTCAACCCCCTACACATGGTAACATGTACAGTCAACCCCCTACACATAGTAACATGTACAGTCAACCCCCTACACATAGTAACGTGTACAGTCAACCCCCTACACATGGGAACATGTACAGTCAACCCCTACACATGGTAACATGTACAGTCAACCCCCTACACATGGTAACATGTACAGTCAACCCCCTACACATGGTAACATGTACAGTCACCCCCTACACATGGTAACATGTACAGTCAACCCACTACACATGGTAACATGTACAGTCAACCCCCTAAACATGGTAACATGTACAGTCAACCCCCTACACATGGTAACACGTACAGTCAACCCCTACACATGTTAACATGTACAGTCAACCCCTACACATGGTAACATGTACAGTCAACCCCTACACATGGTAACATGTACAGTCAACCCCCTAGACATGGTAACATGTACAGTCAACCCCCTACACATGGTAACATGTACAGTCAACCCCCTACACAGGGTAACATGTACAGTCAACCCCTACACATGGTAACATGTACAGTCAACCCCCTACACATGGTAACATGTACAGTCAACCCCCTACACATGGTAACATGTACAGTCAACCCCCTACACATGGTAACATGTACAGTCAACCCCCTAGACATGGTAACATGTACAGTCAACCCCTACACATGGTAACATGTACAGTCAACCCCTACACATGGTAACATGTACAGTCAACCCCCTACACATGGTAACATGTACAGTCAACCCCCTACACATGGTAACATGTGCAGTCAACCCCTACACATGGTAACACGTACAGTCAACCCCTACACATGGTAACATGTACAGTCAACCCCTACACATGGTAACATGTACAGTCAACCCCCTACACATGGTAACATGTACAGTCAACCCCCTACACATGGTAACATGTACAGTCAACCCCTACACATGGTAACATGTACAGTCAACCCCCTAGACATGGTAACTTGTACAGTCACCCCCTACACATGGTAACATGTACAGTCAACCCCTACACATGGTAACATGTACAGTCAACCCCTACACATGGTAACATGTACAGTCAACCCCCTACACATGGTAACATGTACAGTCAACCCCTACACATGGTAACATGTACAGTCAACCCCTACACATGGTAACATGTACAGTCAACCCCTACACATGGTAACATGTACAGTCAACCCCTACACATGGTAACACGTACAGTCAACCCCTACACATGGTAACATGTACAGTCAACCCCCTACACATGGTAACATGTACAGTCAACCCCCTACACATGGTAACATGTACAGTCAACCCCCTAGACATGGTAACATGTACAGTCAACCCCTACACATGGTAACATGTACAGTCAACCCCTACACATGGTAACATGTACAGTCAACCCCCTACACATGGTAACATGTACAGTCAACCCCCTACACATGGTAACATGTGCAGTCAACCCCTACACATGGTAACACGTACAGTCAACCCCTACACATGGTAACATGTACAGTCAACCCCTACACATGGTAACATGTACAGTCAACCCCCTACACATGGTAACATGTACAGTCAACCCCCTAGACATGGTAACATGTACAGTCAACCCCCTACACATGGTAACATGTACAGTAAACCCCCTACACATAGTAACATGTACAGTCAACCCCCTACACATGGTAACATGTACAGTCAACCCCTACACATGGTACCATGTACAGTCAACCCCCTACACATGGTAACATGTACAGTCAAGCCCCTACACATGGTAACATGTACAGTCACCCCCTACACATGGTAACATGTACAGTCAACCCCCTACACATGGTAACATGTACAGTCAACCCCCTACACATGGTAACATGTACAGTCAACCCCCTACACATGGTTACATGTACAGTCAACCCCTACACATGGTAACATGTACAGTCAACCCCTACACATGGTAACATGTACAGTCAACCCCTACACATGGTAACATGTACAGTCAACCCCTACACATGGTAACATGTACAGTCAACCCCCTAGACATGGTAACATGTACAGTCAACCCCCTACACATGGTAACATGTACAGTCAACCCCCTACACAGGGTAACATGTACAGTCAACCCCTACACATGGTCACATGTACAGTCAACCCCTACACATGGTAACATGTACAGTCAACCCCCTACACATGGTAACATGTACAGTCAACCCCCTACACATGGTAACATGTACAGTCAACCCCCTACACATGGTAACATGTACAGTCAACCCCCTACACATGGTTACATGTACAGTCATCCCCTACACACGGTAACATGTACAGTCAACCCCTACACATGGTAACATGTACAGTCAACCCCCTACACATGGTAACATGTACAGTCAACCCCTACACATGGTAACATGTACAGTCAACCCCTACACATGGTAACATGTACAGTCAACCCCTACACATGGTAACACGTACAGTCAACCCCCTACACATGGTAACATGTACAGTCAGCCCCCTAGACATGGTAACATGTACAGTCAACCCCTACACATGGTAACATGTACAGTCAACCCCTACACATGGTAACATGTACAGTCAACCCCCTACACATGGTAACATGTACAGTCAACCCCCTACACATGGTAACATGTACAGTCAACCCCTACACATGGTAACACGTACAGTCAACCCCTACACATGGTAACATGTACAGTCAACCCCTACACATGGTAACATGTACAGTCAACCCCCTAGACATGGTAACATGTACAGTCAACCCCCTGCACATGGTACATGTACAGTCAACCCCCTACACATAGTAACATGTACAGTCAACCCCCTACACATAGTAACATGTACAGTCAACCCCCTACACATGGGAACATGTACAGTCAACCCCTACACATGGTAACATGTACAGTCAACCCCCTACACATGTTAACATGTACAGTCAACCCCCTACACATGGTAACATGTACAGTCACCCCCTACACATGGTAACATGTACAGTCAACCCCCTACACATGGTAACATGTACAGTCAACCCCCTAAACATGGTAACATGTACAGTCAACCCCCTACACATGGTAACATGTACAGTCAACCCCTACACATGGTAACATGTACAGTCAACCCCTACACATGTTAACATGTACAGTCAACCCCTACACATGGTAACATGTACAGTCAACCCCTACACATGGTAACATGTACAGTCAACCCCTACACATGGTAACATGTACAGTCAACCCCCTAGACATGGTAACATGTACAGTCAATCCCCTACACAGGGTAACATGTACAGTCAACCCCTACACATGGTAACATGTACAGTCAACCCCTACACATGGTAACATGTACAGTCAACCCCCTACACATGGTAACATGTACAGTCAACCCCCTACACATGGTAACATGTACAGTCAACCCCTACACATGGTAACATGTACAGTCAACCCCCTAGACATGGTAACATGTACAGTCACCCCCTACACATGGTAACATGTACAGTCAACCCCTACACATGGTAACATGTACAGTCAACCCCTACACATGGTAACATGTACAGTCAACCCCCTACACATGGTAACATGTACAGTCAACCCCTACACATGGTAACATGTACAGTCAACCCCTACACATGGTAACATGTACAGTCAACCCCTACACATGGTAACATGTACAGTCAACCCCTACACATGGTAACACGTACAGTCAACCCCTACACATGGTAACATGTACAGTCAACCCCCTACACATGGTAACATGTACAGTCAACCCCCTACACATGGTAACATGTACAGTCAACCCCCTAGACATGGTAACATGTACAGTCAACCCCTACACATGGTAACATGTACAGTCAACCCCCTACACATGGTAACATGTACAGTCAACCCCCTACACATGGTAACATGTACAGTCAACCCCTACACATGGTAACACGTACAGTCAACCCCTACACATGGTAACATGTACAGTCAACCCCTACACATGGTAACATGTACAGTCAACCCCCTACACATGGTAACATGTACAGTCAACCCCCTAGACATGGTAACATGTACAGTCAACCCCCTACACATGGTAACATGTACAGTCAACCCCCTACACATAGTAACATGTACAGTCAACCCCCTACACATGGTAACATGTACAGTCAACCCCTACACATGGTAACATGTACAGTCAACCCCCTACACATGGTAACATGTACAGTCAAGCCCCTACACATGGTAACATGTACAGTCACCCCCTACACATGGTAACATGTACAGTCAACCCCCTACACATGGTAACATGTACAGTCAACCCCCTACACATGGTAACATGTACAGTCAACCCCCTACACATGGTAACATGTACAGTCAACCCCTACACATGGTAACATGTACAGTCAACCCCTACACATGGTAACATGTACAGTCAACCCTTACACATGGTAACATGTGCAGTCAACCCCTACACATGGTAACATGTACAGTCAACCCCCTAGACATGGTAACATGTACAGTCAACCCCCTACACATGGTAACATGTACAGTCAACCCCCTACACAGGGTAACATGTACA
>NC_092093.1:49377371-49414478 GCF_045679555.1 Salvelinus alpinus
GGTAACATGTACAGTCAACCCCTACACATGGTAACATGTACAGTCAACCCCTACACATGGTAACATGTACAGTCAACCCCCTACATATTCAATCTCTCCCTATCCCAGTCTGCTGTTCCCACATGCTTCAAGATGTCCACCATTGTTTCTGTTCCCAAGAAAGCAAAGGTAACTGAACTAAATGACTATCGCTCCGTAGCACTCACTTCTATCATCATGAATTGCTTTGAGAGGCTAGTTAAGGACCATATCACCTCAACCTTACCTGACACCCTGGACCCACTGTTATTTGCTTACCACCCCAAAAGGTCCACAGACTATACAATCGCCATCACACTGCACACTGCCCTAACCCATCTGGACAAGAGGAATACCTATGTAAGAATGCTATTCATTGACTACACAACAGTAGTAGGCTTGATCACCAACAACAACGAGACGGCCTACAGGGAGGAGGTGAGGGCACTCGGAGTGGTGCTCCAGAATATCCTTTCTTTTTTAGCTTCAGACCAATCCTTACTTCTCACTTAGTTTTAGACCAATCCCTACTTCTCACTTAGCTTCAGACCAATCCCTACTTCTCATTTAGTTTTATTTTTTAAAGATACTATTGTTTATACTGGTTACAACCTAATATTAGAATATTGTTTCTATTGGTTACCACCTAATATTAGAATATTGTTTCTATTGGTTACCACCTAATATTAGAATATTGTTTCTATGGGTTACCACCTAATATTAGAATATTGTTTCTATAGACTACCACCTAATATTTGAATATTGTTTCTATGGGTTACCACCTAATATTAGAATATTGTTTCTATTGCTTACCACCTAATATTAGAATATTGTTTCTATGGGTTACCACCTAATATTATAATATTGTTTCTATGGACTACCACCTAATATTAGAATATTGTTTCTATGGGTTACCACCTAATATTAGAATATTGTTTCTATGGACGACCACCTAATATTAGAATATTGTTTCTATGGGTTACCACCTAATATTAGAATATTGTTTCTATGGACTACCACCTAATATTAGAATATTGTTTCTATTGGTTACCACCTAATATTAGCATATTGTTTCTATTGGTTACCACCTAATATTAGAATATTGTTTCTACAGGTTACCACCTAATATTAGAATATTGTTTCTATGGGTTACCACCTAATATTAGAATATTGTTTCTACGGGTTACCACCTAATATTAGAATATTGTTTCCATTGACTACCACCTAATATTAGAATATTGTTTCTATAGACTACCACCTAATATTAGAATATTGTTTCTACGGGTTACCACCTAATATTAGAATATTGTTTCTATTGGTTACCACCTAATATTAGAATATTGTTTCTGTAGACTACCACCTAATATTAGAATCTTGTTTCTATGGGTTACCACCTAATATTAGAATATTGTTTCTATAGACTACCACCTAATATTAGAATATTGTTTCTATTGGTTACCGCCTAATATTAGAATATTGTTTCTATTGGTTACCACCTAATATTAGAATATTGTTTCTATTGGTTACCACCTAATATTAGAATATTGTTTCTACGGGATACCACCTAATATTAGAATATTGTTTCTATGGGTTACCACCTAATGTTAGAATATTGTTTCTATGGGTTACCACCTAATATTAGAATATTGTTTATATTGGTTACCACCTAATATTAGAATATTGTTTCTGTAGACTACCACCTAATATTAGAATATTGTGGTTGCTTGGTACCACCTAATATTAGAATATTGTGGTAGTTGTGGTGCCACCTATTACTAGGCATTGTGGTGCTCCAAAATGTCATTTGTTTTTGGCTTCAGACATTGCCTACTGTAACGTAATAGCTGGGAGCCTCACGTGGCATCGTTCCAAACCACCTCTGCGCGCCTGTCAGCCAGGTCGTGGAGGGACGGAGTGAATTCTGGGCGTTCCCCACCCAGGGAAGGAACCGAGCCCACTCCCCCTGCCAGTCCTGGTAGTGACTCCTAAGGATCCTTCCCAGCTCCTGGTTCATCCTCTCCACCTGCCCATTAGACCGAGGCTGGTACCCGGAAGTGAGGCTGACCGTGACCCCCAGCTTCTCCATGAAGGCTTTCCATAACTGTGACGTGAATTGGGGGCCACGGTCGGAGACAATGTCCTCCGGAAGGCCATAGTGCCGGAAAACCTGCTGGAATAGTACCTCAGCGACCTGAAGAGCGGTAGAGACAATAAAACGGCAGGATTTAGAGACTCTGTCCACAACATCCATAATAGTAGAAAAAACCTAAGAAGAGGTGAGATCAGTGACAAAATCAATGGAAAGATGAGACCAGGGACGCTGAGGCACAGGAAGGGGAAGGGGTTTCCCTGCTGGAGCGTGCCGGGGAGACTTAGTTTGGGCACATACAGAACAGGAGTTGACAAAGCGAGCAAAGTCCTGCGCCAAGGTGGGCCACCAGTACTTTCCGGAGAAAGATTGAATAGTGCGGATGATACCTGGGTGTGATGATGGGCGAACTCAAGATGGGAATCTCTACCGGATCGTAGAGATGGGACAGGGCCTCGGCTTAGATTTTATTTGAACCTGCGCGATATGACAAGCTGAAGTCGAATCTAGTGAAGAAAAGGGCCCACCTTGCTTGGCGCGGGTTCAGCCGCCTCGCTGTCCGTATGAACTCCAGGTTCTAACGGTCGGTGAGGATGATAAATGGGATCCTCGGCGTCATCCAGCCACGTGTCCCCACTTCTCTAATGCCCCGCCTTTTCATTCCATCTGCTGGAGGAGATACGCCGCAGCGGTCTGCCGGCGCTGGAGTAGTCGCTCATCTCGCTATCTGCTCTCAGATGGATGATCGAAGACCGCCCTGAACAGATCCATGAACCTCACAATAACCCGGCTCCTCCTCCTCCTCTCTCCCAGACGGCCTTGGCCCATTTCAAATCCCGTGGCAATCTTGGACCTTTCGGTGGTGGGGGCTCCTGTCTGATGGGCGTAAAAGAGACAGCACTGGAGTAGGAAGCCACGGCATTTCGAGTGGACTCCCGTCATATTTGTCCGGAGCAGGAGTAGGCGTGTCAAATATAACAAACCTTGCAGTACTCAGAAACTGAAAAAATAAAGCAGAGGAGATTAATTGATTAGGCACATTAGAATGAGAGCATTAGAAGTGTCATTCATTTCATGAATCCTTTGTTCTAACACCATCCTGTCAAAATGAGCTGTTAGAACAAATGCATACTGTACGCAGGCATAAGTGACATAAAAAATAAATCAATCAAATCTATTTACTATAAAGCCCTTCTTACATCAGCTGATATCTCAAAGTGCTGTACAGAAACCCAGCCTAAAACCCCAAACAGCAAGCAATGCAGGTGTAGAAGCATGGTGGCTAGGAAAAACTCCCTAGAAAGGTCATAAGCGGTCGCATAGGACCCCCAGGCTGCTAGGGGGCGCCCAACCCTCCCAAAATAAATATTTTACTACTAGTATAACTGTTGAGAGTTAGAATAGTAGAATACACAAGGTGCAAGTTCGAAATTTGGTTGTGCAAAAGCAATTTTTGTTATTGTTTTGTTTTTATTGTCAGTCAATGACAGTCACTCAATTAGTCATGTCAGCTAACAATTTTTAGATTGGTAAATTAGTCTAGCCCGCTATCTAAACATGTGGTTATCATGGCCGAATACTGACCAGGGATCGCCTATTGACTTTGTTAGTCACTGTCACTCAGATATCATTATCATAGAATAAGTCATGGCACAATGGGTAGAAATGCAAGAATATGGAGGTAAAACTGCAAACATTCTCTCTGCCCAATGACCAAATGAAAATGTGTGCAATTGCAGGAAATTCACTTTAAAACTTAACTTTTTCTCCGATGGCAAGGGGGGGGGATGTCACTCGAATGTTTTGCCTGTGGGGTGGGGAGGGGCCCCCAACCATATCTCAAATAGGGCCCCCAAAAGGCTAGAGCCTGCCCTTCCAGCTCCCATTGGGCGATGAGGAGCGAGAGAGCATGCTCATTGTCAAACCTCCAGATTCTGCTGTAGATGCCCTGGTACAAGCTGCAACCAGATGCCTGACTGACTGAGTCAACTCATTATCTCCCCAAAATGGAGACTGCTTCAGGTTGATTTTGTGCAGGGAATGCTTCTGGGATAACAGACACAACATAGTCCCATAGTGAGATGTGATGTGTTGGAAGGATGCCTGAGGACATACTAGGTCCTAACCCTGGGTCTGATCTGGCTCTGGTACCACTTTGTCTCCAGTCACAATGACTCCCTCCACATGTCTTTAGGGAGAGAGAGCAATACAGAGAGCGAGATAGAGAGAGAAAGAGATGGAGAGAGAGAGAGAGAGAGCGAGAGCGATGGGACTCATTTCTGAGAAGCCTTGACATCAATTTCTCTCTCCAAAGTCGCCATAGCAATTTAAAATCGATTGGTTCACCCTGCAGCTCCCACTGACTCTCTGAAATTGCAACAATTTCAGACACAACACAGACACCGTAAAATGATACCGAGCGACTTCTGAGAAGAACAATAAAGTTATATTAGTTTGAATTGCCTGACCTCCTCTTTGCCAGAGCCAGATGGAGACTTTTATTACCTGATGTAGAAGTGGGAAGCCCTGTGGTAAATACCAAAAATGCTGAGGCTCAACAGGGTTCAAAAGAACTCTTATGTTGGCGTTACAATTAGTACAACTACGAGTGACAGGAATATCGGCGGGGGGGGGGGGGGGATTTCTTTCTAGAAGGACCCATTATTATTCAATTCATGCTCATTCTGCCTCCCAGTTCGGCCCAGTGCATCCTGGGATACTCCAGTTACACCGATCCTAATACTTCTCTGAGGTCAGATGCTGCAGAAAGAGAGGCCGGATAGAGAAAAGTGAGGTTACATTCAGGTCTTTCTATCTATGACAGGATTGCTGTCTGGCAAAACCTCAATAAAAGTTCAAAGAGTTGAAGACAACATTTAGCTCCTACATGAGCAGATTATGGGCTTTTATTAACCTTGATCTTTGGCTACTACACCATTTGACAGCCAATTTATGTTTTCTGCTCACTGGCAATGTAGAGATAAGCGTAGCGAGAAATAAGTAGCGGTCGTTTTTTTCCCAGGCGGTATTACAGAGATTTTTGTCAGCCGTGATTGAAGGAGATGCTCGAGTTGTACCCCACTGGAGGAAAGTACAGATTAAGCTCTGATGAAGTGTCTTTACCAGAACAGCCCATCTCCTCATCTTTCTCTATCTTTCCTCCTCCCTATCCTCTCTTCCTCTTTCCCGCTCTTATCCTTCCTCCTCCCTCCTCTCTTCCTCTTTCCCGCTCTTATCTTTCCTCCTCCCTCTACTCCTCCTCTTTCCCGCTCTTATCCTTCCTCCTCCCTCTACTCCTCCTCTTTCCCGCTCTTATCTTTCCTTCCTCCTCCTCCTCTACTCCTCCTCTTTCCCGCTCTTATCCTTCCTCCTTCCTCTACTCCTTCTCTTTCCCGCTCTTATCTTTCCTCTTCCCTCTACTCTCTTCCTCTTTCGCTCTGCTCTCTTTCTCTCTTTCTGTCTCCTCTTTCTCTTCCTCCTCTATATCCCCATCCTCTCTTCATCCTCTCCTCCCTCTCCTCTCTTCGCTCTGCTCTCTTTCTCTCTTTCTGTCTCTCCTCTCCTCTATATCCTCATCCTCTCTTCGTCCTCTCCTCCCTCTCCTCTCTTCCTCTTTCGCTCTGCTCTCTTTCTCTCTTTCTGTCTCTCCTCATTCTCTTCCTCCTCTATATCCTCATCCTCTCTTCGTCCTCTCCTCCCTCTCCTCTCTTCGCTCCGCTCTCTTTCTCTCTTTCTGTCTCTCCTCTCCTCTATATCCTCATCCTCTCTTCGTCCTCTCCTCTCCTCCCTCTCCTCTCTTCCTCTTTCGCTCCGCTCTCTTTCTCTCTTTCTGTCTCTCCTCATTCTCTTCCTCCTCTATATCCTCATCCTCTCTTTGTTCTCTCCTCCCTCTCTCTCTTCCCTCCTCTTATCTCTCCTTCTCTCCTCTCTCTCAAAAGACCAGCATGCCATCGTATCTCCGAATGCCCTCATCCATAAAGACATGGGATATGTAATCATAGCCCTGCTATCCCCCATGCAGCCAACTGACAAGCCTTATTCTTGACAGCCCAGTGTGGCTTGACTCAGTGCAGAGAGACACTATGAGAGCAGCCATGGGTATAGCACTGCAGATAAACCAGCCCCTGAGTCTCAAATCCCCCGGGCCAGCGCTGATAACCCCCCTCTCCCTGTACTCCTCAGTCCCCTGGTACCTCGGTCTCCCAGCACAGTGTTATTAATAATCACCCTCACCAGGGTTGCACCCAGGCGGGACCTGAGTCGAAAACCCCAATGCTCTTCAGTCCCCAAGTTCAGCCTAGTCCCTCTACTCCCCAGCCCAGCTACACTAACCCCCAGTCCCTCTACTCCCTGGCCCAGCTACACTAACCCCCAGTCCCTCTACTCTCCAGCCCAGCTACACTAACCCCTAGTCCCTCTACTCCCCAGCCTAGCTACACTAACCCCCAGTCCCTCTACTCCCCGGTCCAGCTACACTAACCCCCAGTCCCTCTACTCCCTGGCCCAGCTACACTAACCCCCAGTCCCTCTACTCTCTGGACCAGCTACACTAAACCCCAGTCCCTCTACTCCCCAGCCTAGCTACACTAACCCCCAGTCCCTCTACTCCCTGGCCCAGCTACACTAACCCCCAGTCCCTCTACTCCCCAGCCCAGCTACACTAACCCCAGTCCCTCTACTCTCTGGCCCAGCTACACTAACCCACAGTCCCTCTACTCTCCAGCCCAGCTACACTAACCCCCAGTCCCTCTACTCCCCAGCCTAGCTACACTAACCCCCAGTCCCTCTACTCTCCAGCCTAGCTACACTAACCCCCAGTCCCTCTACTCCCCAGCCCAGCTACACTAACCCCCAGTCCCTCTACTCCAAAGCCCAGCTACACTAACCCCCAGTCCCTCTACTCCCTGGTCCAGCTACACTAACCCCCAGTCCCTCTACTCCAAAGCCCAGCTACACTAACCCCCAGTCCCTCTACTCCCTGGTCCAGCTACACTAACCCCCAGTCCCTCTACTCCCCAGCCTAGCTACACTAACCCCCAGTCCCTCTACTCCCCAGCCCAGCTACACTAACCCCCAGTCCCTCTACTCTCTGGCCCAGCTACACTAACCCCCAGTCCCTCTACTCCCCAACCCAGCTACACTAACCCCCAGTCCCTCTACTCTCTGGCCCAGCTACACTAACCCCCAGTCCCTCTACTCCCTGGTCCAGCTACACTAACCCCCAGTCCCTCTACTCCCTGGTCCAGCTACACTAACCCCCAGTCCCTCTACTCCCCAGCCTAGCTACACTAACCCCTAGTCCCTCTACTCCCCAGCCCAGCTACACTAACCCCCAGTCCCTCTACTCCCCAGCCCAGCTACACTAACCCCCAGTCCCTCTACTCCCCAGCCCACCTACACTAACCCCCAGTCCCTCTACTCCAAAGCCCAGCTACACTAACCCCCAGTCCCTCTACTCCAAAGCCCAGCTACACTAACCCCCAGTCCATCTACTCCCCAGCCTAGCTAACTAACCCCTAGTCCATCTACTCCCCAGCCCAGCTACACTAACCCCCAGTCCCTCTACTCCCCAGCCCAGCTACACTAACCCCCAGTCCCTCTACACCCCAGCCCAGCTACACTAACCCCCAGTCCCTCTACTCTGGCCCAGCTACACTAACCCCCAGTCCCTCTACTCCCCAGCCAAGCTACACTAACCCCCAGTCCCTCTACTCCCCAGCCCAGCTACACTAAACCCCAGTCCCTCTACTCTCTGGACCAGCTACACTAACCCCCAGTCCCTCTACTCCCCAGCCTAGCTACACTAACCCCCAGTCCCTCTACTCCCTGGTCCAGCTACACTAACCCCCAGTCCCTCTACTCTCCAGCCCAGCTACACTAACCCCCAGTCCCTCTACTCCCCAGCCCAGCTACACTAACCCCAAGTCCCTCTACTCCCCAGCCCAGATAAACTAACCCCCAGTTCCTCTACTCCCCAGCCTAGCTACACTAACCCCCAGTCCCTCTACTCCCTGGCCCAGCTACACTAACCCCCAGTCCCTCTACTCTCTGGACCAGCTACACTAAACCCCAGTCCCTCTACTCTCCGGCCCAGCTACACTAACCCCCAGTCCCTCTACTCTCTGGCCCAGCTACACTAACCCCCAGTCCCTCTACTCCCTGGTCCAGCTACACTAACCCCCAGTCCCTCTACTATCTGGTCCAGCTACACTAACCCCCAGTCCCTCTACTCTCTGGCCCAGCTACACTAACCCCCAGTCCCTCTACTCTCTGGCCCAGCTACACTAACCCCCAGTCCCTCTACTCTCTGGCCCAGCTACACTAAACCCCAGTCCCTCTACTCCCTGGTCCAGCTACACTAACCCCCAGTCCCTCTACTCTCTGGGCCAGCTACACTAACCCCCAGTCCCTCTACTCCCCAGCCTAGCTACAGTAACCCCCAGTCCCTCTACTCCCTAGCCCAGCTACACTAACCCCCAGTCCCTCTACTCTCTGGCCCAGCTACACTAACCCCCAGTCCCTCTACTCTCTGGACCAGCTACACTAACCCCCAGTCCATCTACTCCCCAGCCCAGCTACACTAACCCCCAGTCCCTCTACTCCCTGGCCCAGCTACACTAACCCCCAGTCCATCTACTCCCCAGCCTATCTACACTAACCCCCAGTCCATCTACTCCCCAGCCCAGCTACACTAACCCCCAGTCCCTCTACTCCCTGGCCCAGCTACACTAACCCCCAGTCCATCTACTCCCCAGCCCAGCTACACTAACCCCCAGTCCCTCTACTCCCCAGCCCAGCTACACTAACCCCCAGTCCCTCTACTCCCCAGCCCAGCTACACTAACCCCTAGTCCCTCTACTCCCTGGTCCAGCTACACTAACCCCCAGTCCCTCTACTCCCCAGCCCAGCTACACTAACCCCCAGTCCCTCTACTCCCCAGCCCAGCTACACTAACCCCTAGTCCCTCTACTCCCTGGTCCAGCTACACTAACCCCCAGTCCATCTACTCCCCAGCCCAGCTACACTAACCCCCAGTCCCTCTACTCCCCAGCCCAGCTACACTAACCCCCAGTCCCTCTACTCCCCAGCCCAGCTACACTAACCCCCAGTCCCTCTACTCTCTGGACCAGCTACACTAACCCCCAGTCCCTCTACTCCCCAGCCCAGCTACACTAACCCCCAGTCCCTCTACTCCCCAGCCCAGCTACACTAACCCCCAGTCCCTCTACTCTCTGGCCCAGCTACACTAACCCCCAGTCCCTCTACTCCCCAGCCTAGCTACACTAACCCCTAGTCCCTCTACTCCCTGGTCCAGCTACACTAACCCCCAGTCCCTCTACTCCCTGGCCCAGCTACACTAACCCCCAGTCCCTCTACTCTCTGGCCCAGCTACACTAACCCCCAGTCCCTCTACTCCCCAGCCTAGCTACACTAACCCCCAGTCCCTCTACTCCCCAGCCCAGCTACACTAACCCCCAGTCCCTCTACTCCCCAGCCCAGCTACACTAACCCCTAGTCCCTCTACTCTCTGGACCAGCTACACTAACCCCCAGTCCCTCTACTCCCCAGCCCAGCTACACTAACCCCCAGTCCCTCTACTCCCCAGCCCAGCTACACTAACCCCCAGTCCCTCTACTCCCTGGCCCAGCTACACTAACCCCCAGTCCATCTACTACCCAGCCCAGCTACACTAACCCCCAGTCCCTCTACTCCCTGGCCCAGCTACACTAACCCCCAGTCCATCTACTCCCCAGCCTATCTACACTAACCCCCAGTCCATCTACTCCCCAGCCCAGCTACACTAACCCCCAGTCCCTCTACTCCCTGGCCCAGCTACACTAACCCCCAGTCCATCTACTCCCCAGCCCAGCTACACTAACCCCCAGTCCCTCTACTCCCCAGCCCAGCTACACTAACCCCCAGTCCCTCTACTCCCCAGCCCAGCTACACTAACCCCTAGTCCCTCTACTCCCTGGTCCAGCTACACTAACCCCCAGTCCCTCTACTCCCCAGCCCAGCTACACTAACCCCCAGTCCCTCCACTCCCCAGCCCAGCTACACTAACCCCTAGTCCCTCTACTCCCTGGTCCAGCTACACTAACCCCCAGTCCATCTACTCCCCAGCCCAGCTACACTAACCCCCAGTCCCTCTACTCCCCAGCCCAGCTACACTAACCCCCAGTCCCTCTACTCCCCAGCCCAGCTACACTAATCCCCAGTCCCTCTACTCTCTGGACCAGCTACACTAACCCCCAGTCCCTCTACTCCCCAGCCCAGCTACACTAACCCCCAGTCCATCTACTCCCCAGCCCAGCTACACTAACCCCCAGTCCCTCTACTCTCTGGCCCAGCTACACTAACCCCCAGTCCCTCTACTCCCCAGCCTAGCTACACTAACCCCTAGTCCCTCTACTCCCTGGTCCAGCTACACTAACCCCCAGTCCCTCTACTCCCCAGCCCAGCTACACTAACCCCCAGTCCCTCCACTCCCCAGCCCAGCTACACTAACCCCTAGTCCCTCTACTCCCTGGTCCAGCTACACTAACCCCCAGTCCATCTACTCCCCAGCCCAGCTACACTAACCCCCAGTCCCTCTACTCCCCAGCCCAGCTACACTAACCCCCAGTCCCTCTACTCCCCAGCCCAGCTACACTAATCCCCAGTCCCTCTACTCTCTGGACCAGCTACACTAACCCCCAGTCCCTCTACTCCCCAGCCCAGCTACACTAACCCCCAGTCCATCTACTCCCCAGCCCAGCTACACTAACCCCCAGTCCCTCTACTCTCTGGCCCAGCTACACTAACCCCCAGTCCCTCTACTCCCCAGCCTAGCTACACTAACCCCTAGTCCCTCTACTCCCTGGTCCAGCTACACTAACCCCCAGTCCCTCTACTCCCTGGCCCAGCTACACTAACCCCCAGTCCCTCTGCTCTCTGGCCCAGCTACACTAACCCCCAGTCCCTCTACTCCCCAGCCTAGCTACACTAACCCCCAGTCCCTCTACTCCCCAGCCCAGCTACACTAACCCCCAGTCCCTCTACTCCCCAGCCCAGCTACACTAACCCATAGTCCCTCTACTCTCTGGACCAGCTACACTAACCCCCAGTCCCTCTTCTCCCCAGCCCAGCTACACTAACCCCCAGTCCCTCTACTCCCCAGCCCAGCTACACTAACCCCTAGTCCCTCTACTCTCTGGACCAGCTACACTAACCCCCAGTCCCTCTACTCTCCAGCCCAGCTACACTAACCCCCAGTCCCTCTACTCTCCAGCCCAGCTACACTAACCCCCAGTCCCTCTAATCCCTAGCCCAGCTACACTAACCCCCAGTCCCTCTACTCTCTGGCCCAGCTACACTAACCCCCAGTCCCTCTACTCTCTGGACCAGCTACACTAACCCCCAGTCCCTCTACTCTCTGGACCAGCTACACTAAACCCCAGTCCCTCTACTCCCCAGCCCAGCTACACTAACCCCCAGTCCCTCTACTCCCCAGCCCAGCTACACTAACCCCCAGTCCCTCTACTCTCTGGCCCAGCTACACTAACCCCCAGTCCCTCTACTCCCTGGCCCAGCTACACTAACCCCCAGTCCATCTACTCCCCAGCCCAGCTACACTAACCCCCAGTCCCTCTACTCCCTGGACCAGCTACACTAACCCCCAGTCCATCTACTCCCCAGCCTATCTACACTAACCCCCAGTCCATCTACTCCCCAGCCCAGCTACACTAACCCCCAGTCCCTCTACTCCCTGGCCCAGCTACACTAACCCCCAGTCCATCTACTCCCCAGCCCAGCTACACTAACCCCCAGTCCCTCTACTCCCCAGCCCAGCTACACTAACCCCTAGTCCCTCTACTCCCTGGTCCAGCTACACTAACCCCCAGTCCCTCTACTCCCCAGCCCAGCTACACTAACCCCCAGTCCCTCTACTCCCCAGCCCAGCTACACTAACCCCTAGTCCCTCTACTCCCTGGTCCCGCTACACTAACCCCCAGTCCATCTACTCCCCAGCCCAGCTACGCTAACCCCCAGTCCCTCTACTCTCCAGCCCAGCTACACTAACCCCCAGTCCCTCTACTCCCCAGCCTAGCTACACTAACCCCCAGTCCCTCTACTCTCTGGACCAGCTACACTAACCCCCAGTCCCTCTACTCTCTGGACCAGCTACACTAACCCCCAGTCCCTCTACTCCCCAGCCCAGCTACACTAACCCCCAGTCCCTCTACTCTCTGGCCCAGCTACACTAACCCCCAGTCCCTCTACTCCCCAGCCTATCTACACTAACCCCCAGTCCATCTACTCCCCAGCCCAGCTACACTAACCCCCAGTCCCTCTACTCCCTGGCTAGCTACACTAACCCCCAGTCCATCTACTCCCCAGCCCAGCTACACTAACCCCCAGTCCCTCTACTCCCCAGCCCAGCTACACTAACCCCCAGTCCCTCTACTCCCCAGCCCAGCTACACTAACCCCTAGTCCCTCTACTCCCTGGTCCAGCTACACTAACCCCCAGTCCCTCTACTCCCCAGCCCAGCTACACTAACCCCCAGTCCCTCTACTCCCCAGCCCAGCTACACTAACCCCTAGTCCCTCTACTCCCTGGTCCAGCTACACTAACCCCCAGTCCATCTACTCCCCAGCCCAGCTACACTAACCCCCAGTCCCTCTACTCCCCAGCCCAGCTACACTAACCCCCAGTCCCTCTACTCCCCAGCCCGGCTACACTAACCCCCAGTCCCTCTACTCTCTGGACCAGCTACACTAACCCCCAGTCCCTCTACTCCCCAGCCCAGCTACACTAACCCCCAGTCCCTCTACTCCCCAGCCCAGCTACACTAACCCCCAGTCCCTCTACTCTCTGGCCCAGCTACACTAACCCCCAGTCCCTCTACTCCCCAGCCTAGCTACACTAACCCCTAGTCCCTCTACTCCCTGGTCCAGCTACACTAACCCCCAGTCCCTCTACTCCCTGGCCCAGCTACACTAACCCCCAGTCCCTCTACTCTCTGGCCCAGCTACACTAACCCCCAGTCCCTCTACTCCCCAGCCTAGCTACACTAACCCCCAGTCCCTCTACTCCCCAGCCCAGCTACACTAACCCCCAGTCCCTCTACTCCCCAGCCCAGCTACACTAACCCCTAGTCCCTCTACTCTCTGGACCAGATACACTAACCCCCAGTCCCTCTACTCCCCAGCCCAGCTACACTAACCCCCAGTCCCTCTACTCCCCAGCCCAGCTACACTAACCCCCAGTCCCTCTACTCCCTGGCCCAGCTACACTAACCCCCAGTCCATCTACTGCCCAGCCCAGCTACACTAACCCCCATTCCCTCTACTCCCTGGCCCAGCTACACTAACCCCCAGTCCATCTACTCCCCAGCCTATCTACACTAACCCCCAGTCCATCTACTCCCCAGCCCAGCTACACTAACCCCCAGTCCCTCTACTCCCTGGCCCAGCTACACTAACCCCCAGTCCATCTACTCCCCAGCCCAGCTACACTAACCCCCAGTCCCTCTACTCCCCAGCCCAGCTACACTAACCCCCAGTCCCTCTACTCCCCAGCCCAGCTACACTAACCCCTAGTCCCTCTACTCCCTGGTCCAGCTACACTAACCCCCAGTCCCTCTACTCCCCAGCCCAGCTACACTAACCCCAAGTCCCTCCACTCCCCAGCCCAGCTACACTAACCCCTAGTCCCTCTACTCCCTGGTCCAGCTACACTAACCCCCAGTCCCTCTACTCCCCAGCCCAGCTACACTAACCCCCAGTCCCTCTACTCCCCAGCCCAGCTACACTAACCCCCAGTCCCTCTACTCCCCAGCCCAGCTACACTAACCCCCAGTCCCTCTACTCTCTGGACCAGCTACACTAACCCCCAGTCCCTCTACTCCCCAGCCCAGCTACACTAACCCCCAGTCCCCCTACTCCCCAGCCCAGCTACACTAACCCCCAGTCCCTCTACTCTCTGGCCCAGCTACACTAACCCCCAGTCCCTCTACTCCCCAGCCTAGCTACACTAACCCCTAGTCCCTCTACTCCCTGGTCCAGCTACACAAACCCCCAGTCCCTCTACTCCCTGGCCCAGCTACACTAACCCCCAGTCCCTCTACTCTCTGGCCCAGCTACACTAACCCCCAGTCCCTCTACTCCCCAGCCTAGCTACATTAACCCCCAGTCCCTCTACTCCCCAGCCCAGCTACACTAACCCCCAGTCCCTCTACTCCCCAGCCCAGCTACACTAACCCCTAGTCCCTCTACTCTCTGGACCAGCTACACTAACCCCCAGTCCCTCTACTCCCCAGCCCAGCTACACTAACCCCCAGTCCCTCTACTCCCCAGCCCAGCTACACTAACCCCTAGTCCCTCTACTCTCTGGACCAGCTACACTAACCCCCAGTCCCTCTACTCTCCAGCCCAGCTACACTAACCCCCAGTCCCTCTACTCTCCAGCCCAGCTACACTAACCCCCAGTCCCTCTAATCCCTAGCCCAGCTACACTAACCCCCAGTCCCTCTACTCTCTGGCCCAGCTACACTAACCCCCAGTCCCTCTACTCTCTGGACCAGCTACACTAACCCCCAGTCCCTCTACTCTCTGGACCAGCTACACTAAACCCCAGTCCCTCTACTCCCCAGCCCAGCTACACTAACCCCCAGTCCCTCTACTCCCCAGCCCAGCTACACTAACCCCCAGTCCCTCTACTCTCTGGCCCAGCTACACTAACCCCCAGTCCCTCTACTCCCTGGCCCAGCTACACTAACCCCCAGTCCATCTACTCCCCAGCCCAGCTACACTAACCCCCAGTCCCTCTACTCCCTGGACCAGCTACACTAACCCCCAGTCCATCTACTCCCCAGCCTATCTACACTAACCCCCAGTCCATCTACTCTCCAGCCCAGCTACACTAACCCCCAGTCCCTCTACTCTCCAGCCCAGCTACACTAACCCCCAGTCCCTCTAATCCCTAGCCCAGCTACACTAACCCCCAGTCCCTCTACTCTCTGGACCAGCTACACTAACCCCCAGTCCCTCTACTCTCTGGACCAGCTACACTAAACCCCAGTCCCTCTACTCCCCAGCCCAGCTACACTAACCCCCAGTCCCTCTACTCCCCAGCCCAGCTACACTAACCCCCAGTCCCTCTACTCTCTGGCCCAGCTACACTAACCCCCAGTCCCTCTACTCCCTGGCCCAGCTACACTAACCCCCAGTCCATCTACTCCCCAGCCCAGCTACACTAACCCCCAGTCCCTCTACTCCCTGGACCAGCTACACTAACCCCCAGTCCATCTACTCCCCAGCCTATCTACACTAACCCCCAGTCCATCTACTCCCCAGCCCAGCTACACTAACCCCCAGTCCCTCTACTCCCTGGCCCAGCTACACTAACCCCCAGTCCATCTACTCCCCAGCCCAGCTACACTAACCCCCAGTCCCTCTACTCCCCAGCCCAGCTACACTAACCCCTAGTCCCTCTACTCCCTGGTCCAGCTACACTAACCCCCAGTCCCTCTACTCCCTGGTCCAGCTACACTAACCCCCAGTCCATCTACTCCCCAGCCCAGCTACACTAACCCCCAGTCCCTCTACTCCCCAGCCCAGCTACACTAACCCCCAGTCCCTCTACTCCCCAGCCTAGCTACACTAACCCCCAGTCCCTCTACTCTCTGG
The DNA here is from genome assembly GCF_045679555.1 of Salvelinus alpinus. NCBI lineage: Eukaryota > Metazoa > Chordata > Actinopteri > Salmoniformes > Salmonidae > Salvelinus > Salvelinus alpinus. Next base: position 49,393,152 of record NC_092093.1, read on the forward strand.
ACCAGCTACACTAACCCCCAGTCCCTCTACTCCCCAGCCCAGCTACACTAACCCCCAGTCCCTCTACTCCCCAGCCCAGCTACACTAACCCCCAGTCCCTCTACTCTCTGGCCCAGCAACACTAACCCCCAGTCCCTCTACTCCCCAGCCTAGCTACACTAACCCCTAGTCCCTCTACTCCCTGGTCCAGCTACACTAACCCCCAGTCCCTCTACTCCCTGGCCCAGCTACACTAACCCCCAGTCCCTCTACTCTCTGGCCCAGCTACACTAACCCCCAGTCCCTCTACTCCCCAGCCTAGCTACACTAACCCCCAGTCCCTCTACTCCCCAGCCCAGCTACACTAACCCCCAGTCCCTCTACTCCCCAGCCCAGCTACACTAACCCCTAGTCCCTCTACTCTCTGGACCAGCTACACTAACCCCCAGTCCCTCTACTCCCCAGCCCAGCTACACTAACCCCCAGTCCCTCTACTCCCCAGCCCAGCTACACTAACCCCCAGTCCCTCTACTCCCCAGCCCAGCTACACTAACCCCCAGTCCCTCTACTCCCCAGCCCAGCTACACCAACCCCCAGTCCCTCTACTCCCCATTTCCCCAAGTCTGCAGTCTCCCAGCCCAGCATCAGTAATCCACCTTCCTCGGGCAGGTTGCTTAGCGACTCTTCGAAGGTCTCATTTCAAACCCAGAGTCATGTACTCCCTCCACCCTAGTTCCCCTAGTACCTCTACTCCCTCTACTCCAGACAGGCAGGCCTGCTTTCTGTCTGCCAGGGATACATGTCTGCTTGATCAGCAGGCCATGCAGATGTTTGACGCTCCACTAATAAATCCCTGTTCTGCAACCACGGACAAGGACACGGACACAACCACAGAAAAATGTACACACAGACACACAAAGGACCAGAGCCTACACAATTGACTTGAGTTGAACGGTAGAGTTGAGTTGTCACAGATCTTAATTTCTGCCAGAAGCCTCCAGATCGGCTTGAGGTCAATTAAAACACATGTCACTGGAACACACATTGACCGTGCAGTCCTCGTGACGAATTGTACAGTCCTTCTGACATATGGTACAGTCGTATTGACGAATGGTACAGTCCTCCTGACAAATGGTACAGTCCTCCTGATGTATGGTATAGTCCTACAGATATAATGCGCAGTCCTCCTGCTGTATGGTGCAGTCCTCCTGTTGTATGATACAGTCCTCCTGCTGTATGGTGCCATCTCCCTGCTGTGTGGTGCAGTCGTCCTGCTGTATGGTACAGTCCCCGTGTTGCATGGTACAGTCTTCCTGCCTTATGGTGCAGTCCTCCTGCCTTATGATACAGTCCCCCTGCTGTATGGTGCAGTCCTCCTGCCTTATGGTGCAGTCCTCCTGCTGTATGATACAGTCTTCCTGCTGTATGATACAGTCTTCCTGCTGTATGATACAGTCCCCCTGCTGTATGGTACAGTCCTCCTGCTGTATGGTGCAGTCCTCCTGCTGTATGATACAGTCCCCCTGCTGTATGGTGCAGTCCTCCTGCCTTATGGTACAGTCCTCCTGCTGTATGATACAGTCTTCCTGCTGTATGGTACAGTCCCCCTGCTGTATGGTACAGTCCTCCTGCCTTATGGTACAGTCTTCCTGCTGTATGGTACAGTCCCCCTGCTGTATGGTACAGTACTCCTGCTGTATGGTGCAGTACTCCTGCCTTATGGTGCAGTCCTCCTGCTGTATGGTGCAGTCCCCCTGCTGTATGGTGCAGTCCTCCTGCTGTATGATACAGTCCCCCTGCTGTATGGTACAGTCCTCCTGCTGTATGGTGCAGTCCCCCTGCTGTATGGTACAGTCCCCCTGCTGTATGCTACAGTCCCCCTGCTGTATGGTACAGTCCCCCTGCTGTATGGTACAGTCCCCTTGCTGTATGATACAGTCCCCCTGCTGTATGGTACAGTCCTCCTGCTGTATGGTACAGTCCACTTGCTGTATGATACAGTCCCCCTGCTGTATGGTACAGTCCACTTGCTGTATGGTACAGTCCCCCTGCTGTATGATACAGTCGCCCTGCTGTATGGTACAGTCCCCTTGCTGTATGGTACAGTCCCCCTGCTGTATGGTACAGTCCTCCTGCTGTATGGTACAGTCCCCCTGCTGTATGGTACAGTCCACTTGCTGTATGGTACAGTCCCCCTGCTGTATGGTACAGTCCCCCTGCTGTATGGTACAGTCCACTTGCTGTATGGTACAGTCCCCCTGCTGTATGGTACAGTCCCCCTGCTGTATGGTACAGTCCCCCTGCTGTATGGTACAGTCCCCCTGCTGTATGGTACAGTCCCCCTGCTGTATGGTACAGTCCTCCTGCTGTATGGTACAGTCCCCCTGCTGTATGGTACAGTCCCCTTGCTGTATGGTACAGTCCCCCTGCTGTATGGTACAGTCCTCCTGCTGTATGGTACAGTCCCCCTGCTGTATGGTACAGTCCCCCTTGCTGTATGGTACAGTCCCCTTGCTGTATGGTACAGTCCCCCTGCTGTATGGTACAGTCCACTTGCTGTATGATACAGTCCCCCTGCTGTATGGTACAGTCCACTTGCTGTATGGTACAGTCCCCCTGCTGTATGGTACAGTCCCCTTGCTGTATGGTACAGTCCCCCTGCTGTATGGTACAGTCCTCCTGCTGTATGGTACAGTCCCCCTGCTGTATGATACAGTCCCCCTGCTGTATGGTACAGTCCCCCTTGCTGTATGGTACAGTCCCCCTGCTGTATGGTACAGTCCTCCTAATGTATGGCACAGTCCCCCTGCTGTATGGTACAGTCCCCCTGCTGTATGGTACAGTCTTCCTGCTGTATGGTACAGTCCACCTGCTGTATGGTACAGTCTTCCTGCTGTATGGTACAGTCTTCCTGCTGTATGGTACAGTCCACTTGCTGTATGGTACAGTCCCCCTGCTGTATGGTACAGTCCCCCTGCTGTATGGTACAGTCCCCCTGCTGTATGGTACAGTCCCCCTGCTGTATGGTACAGTCCCCCTGCTGTATGGTACAGTCCCCCTGCTGTATGGTGCAGTCCTCCTGCTGTATGCTGCAGTCTTCCTGCTGTATGGTACAGTCCCCCTGCTGTATGGTACAGTCCCCCTGCTGTATGGTGCAGTCCCCCTGCTGTATGGTACAGTCGCCAGGTGTATTTTACAGTCCACTTGCTGTATGATACAGTCCCCCTGCTGTATGGTACAGTCCCCCTGCTGTATGGTACAGTCCCCCTGCTGTATGGTACAGTCCCCCTGCTGTATGGTACAGTCCTCCTGCTGTATGGTGCAGTCCCCCTGCTGTATGGTACAGTCCCCCTGCTGTATGGTACAGTCCCCCTGCTGTATGGTACAGTCCCCCTGCTGTATGGTACAGTCCCCCTGCTGTATGGTACAGTCCCCCTGCTGTATGGTACAGTCCCCCTGCTGTATGATACAGTCCCCCTGCTGTATGGTACAGTCCTCCTGCTGTATGGTGCAGTCCCCCTGCTGTATGGTACAGTCCCCCTGCTGTATGATACAGTCCCCCTGCTGTATGGTACAGTCCCCCTGCTGTATGGTACAGTCCCCCTGCTGTATGGTGCAGTCCCCCTGCTGTATGGTACAGTCCCCCTGCTGTATAGTGCAGTCCTCCTGCCTTATGATACAGTCCTCCTGCCTTATGGTACAGTCCCCCTGCTGTATGGTACAGTCCCCCTGCTGTATGGTACAGTCCCCCTGCTGTATGGTACAGTCCCCCTGCTGTATGATACAGTCCCCCTGCTGTATGGTACAGTCCCCCTGCTGTATGGTACAGTCCCCCTGCTGTATGGTACAGTCCCCCTGCTGTATGATACAGTCCCCCTGCTGTATGGTACAGTGCCCCTTGCTGTATGGTACAGTCCCCCTGCTGTATGGTACAGTCCCCCTGCTGTATGGTACAGTCCCCCTGCTGTATGGTGCAGTCCCCCTGCTGTATGGTACAGTCGCCAGGTGTATGGTACAGTCCACTTGCTGTATGATACAGTCCCCCTGCTGTATGGTACAGTCCCCCTGCTGTATGGTACAGTCCCCCTGCTGTATGGTACAGTCCCCCTGCTGTATGGTACAGTCCTCCTGCTGTATGGTGCAGTCCCCCTGCTGTATGGTACAGTCCCCCTGCTGTATGGTACAGTCCCCCTGCTGTATGGTACAGTCCCCCTGCTGTATGGTACAGTCCCCCTGCTGTATGGTACAGTCCCCCTGCTGTATGGTACAGTCCCCCTGCTGTATGATACAGTCCCCCTGCTGTATGGTACAGTCCTCCTGCTGTATGGTGCAGTCCCCCTGCTGTATGGTACAGTCCCCCTGCTGTATGATACAGTCCCCCTGCTGTATGGTACAGTCCCCTTGCTGTATGGTACAGTCCTCCTGATGTATGGTGCAGTCCCCTTGCTGTATGATACAGTCCCCCTGCTGTATGGTACAGTCCCCTTGCTGTATGGTACAGTCCCCCTGCTGTATGGTACAGTCCCCCTGCTGTATGGTACAGTCCCCCTGCTGTATGGTACAGTCCTCCTGCTGTATGGTACAGTCCTCCTGCTGTATGGTACAGTCCCCCTTGCTGTATGGTACAGTCCCCCTTGCTGTATGGTACAGTCCCCTTGCTGTATGGTACAGTCCACTTGCTGTATGGTACAGTCCCCTGCTGTATGATACAGTCCCCCTGCTGTATGGTACAGTCCACCTGCTGTATGATACAGTCCCCCTGCTGTATGGTACAGTCCCCTTGCTGTATGATACAGTCCCCCTGCTGTATGGTACAGTCCTCCTGCTGTATGGTACAGTACACTTGCTGTATGGTACAGTCCCCCTGCTGTATGATACAGTCCCCCTGCTGTATGGTACAGTCCACCTGCTGTATGATACAGTCCCCCTGCTGTATGGTACAGTCCCCCTGCTGTATGGTACAGTCCTCCTGCTGTATGGTACAGTCCCCCTGCTGTATGGTACAGTCCCCCTGCTGTATGGTACAGTCCCCCTGCTGTATGGTACAGTCCCCCTGCTGTATGGTACAGTCCCCCTGCTGTATGGTACAGTCCCCCTGCTGTATGGTACAGTCCTCCTGCTGTATGGTACAGTCCCCCTGCTGTATGGTACAGTCCCCCTGCTGTATGATACAGTTCCCTTGCTGTATGGTACAGTCCCCCTGCTGTATGGTACAGTCCCCCTGCTGTATGGTACAGTCCACTTGCTGTATGATACAGTCCCCCTGCTGTATGGTACAGTCCTCGTGCTGTATGGTACAGTCCTCCTGCTGTATGGTACAGTCCCCCTGCTGTATGGTACAGTCCTCCTGCTGTATGGTACAGTCCTCCTGCCTTATGGTGCAGTCCCCCTGCTGTATGGTACAGTCCCCCTGCTGTATGGTACAGTCCCCCTGCTGTATGGTACAGTCCTCCTGCTGTATGGTACAGTCCCCCTGCTGTATGGTACAGTCCTCCTGCTGTATGGTACAGTCCTCCTGCTGTATGGTACAGTCCCCCTGCTGTATGGTACAGTCCTCCTGCTGTATGGTACAGTCCACTTGCTGTATGATACAGTCCCCCTGCTGTATGGTACAGTCCACTTGCTGTATGGTACAGTCCCCCTGCTGTATGGTACAGTCCCCCTGCTGTATGGTACAGTCCCCCTGCTGTATGGTGCAGTCCACTTGCTGTATGGTACAGTCCCCCTGCTGTATGGTACAGTCCCCCTGCTGTATGGTACAGTCCCCCTGCTGTATGGTACAGTCCCCCTGCTGTCCCCCTGCTGTATGGTGCAGTCCACTTGCTGTATGGGACAGTCCCCCTGCTGTATGGTACAGTCCTCCTGCTGTATGGGACAGTCCCCCTGCTGTATGGTACAGTCCCCTTGCTGTATGGTACAGTCCCCCTGCTGTATGGTACAGTCCTCCTGCTGTATGGTACAGTCCCCCTGCTGTATGGTACAGTCCCCCTTGCTGTATGGTACAGTCCCCTTGCTGTATGGTACAGTCCCCCTGCTGTATGGTACAGTCCTCCTGCTGTATGGTACAGTCCACTTGCTGTATGATACAGTCCCCCTGCTGTATGGTACAGTCCACTTGCTGTATGGTACAGTCCCCCTGCTGTATGGTACAGTCCCCTTGCTGTATGGTACAGTCCCCCTGCTGTATGGTACAGTGCTCCTGCTGTATGGCACAGTCCCCCTGCTGTATGATACAGTCCCCCTGCTGTATGGTACAGTCCCCCTTGCTGTATGGTACAGTCCCCCTGCTGTATGGTACAGTCCTCCTAATGTATGGCACAGTCCCCTTGCTGTATGGTACAGTCCCCCTGCTGTATGGTACAGTCTTCCTGCTGTATGGTACAGTCCACCTGCTGTATGGTACAGTCTTCCTGCTGTATGGTACAGTCTTCCTGCTGTATGGTACAGTCCACTTGCTGTATGGTACAGTCCCCCTGCTGTATGGTACAGTCCCCCTGCTGTATGGTACAGTCCCCCTGCTGTATGGTACAGTCCCCCTGCTGTATGGTACAGTCCCCCTGCTGTATGGTACAGTCCCCCTGCTGTATGGTGCAGTCCTCCTGCTGTATGGTGCAGTCCTCCTGCTGTATGGTACAGTCCCCCTGCTGTATGGTACAGTCCCCCTGCTGTATGGTACAGTCCCCCTGCTGTATGGTACAGTCCCCCTGCTGTATGGTGCAGTCCCCCTGCTGTATGGTACAGTCCCCCTGCTGTATAGTGCAGTCCTCCTGCCTTATGATACAGTCCTCCTGCCTTATGGTACAGTCCCCCTGCTGTATGGTACAGTGCCCCTTGCTGTATGGTACAGTCCCCCTGCTGTATGGTACAGTCCCCCTGCTGTATGGTACAGTCCCCCTGCTGTATGGTGCAGTCCCCCTGCTGTATGGTACAGTCGCCAGGTGTATGGTACAGTCCACTTGCTGTATGATACAGTCCCCCTGCTGTATGGTACAGTCCCCCTGCTGTATGGTACAGTCCCCCTGCTGTATGGTACAGTCCCCCTGCTGTATGGTACAGTCCTCCTGCTGTATGGTGCAGTCCCCCTGCTGTATGGTACAGTCCCCCTGCTGTATGGTACAGTCCCCCTGCTGTATGGTACAGTCCCCCTGCTGTATGGTACAGTCCCCCTGCTGTATGGTACAGTCCCCCTGCTGTATGGTACAGTCCCCCTGCTGTATGATACAGTCCCCCTGCTGTATGGTACAGTCCTCCTGCTGTATGGTGCAGTCCCCCTGCTGTATGGTACAGTCCCCCTGCTGTATGATACAGTCCCCCTGCTGTATGGTACAGTCCCCTTGCTGTATGGTACAGTCCTCCTGCTGTATGGTGCAGTCCCCTTGCTGTATGATACAGTCCCCCTGCTGTATGGTACAGTCCCCTTGCTGTATGGTACAGTCCCCCTGCTGTATGGTACAGTCCCCCTGCTGTATGGTACAGTCCCCCTGCTGTATGGTACAGTCCCCTTGCTGTATGATACAGTCCCCCTGCTGTATGGTACAGTCCTCCTGCTGTATGGTACAGTCCTCCTGCTGTATGGTACAGTCCCCCTTGCTGTATGGTACAGTCCCCCTTGCTGTATGGTACAGTCCCCTTGCTGTATGGTACAGTCCACTTGCTGTATGGTACAGTCCCCTGCTGTATGATACAGTCCCCCTGCTGTATGGTACAGTCCACCTGCTGTATGATACAGTCCCCCTGCTGTATGGTACAGTCCCCTTGCTGTATGATACAGTCCCCCTGCTGTATGGTACAGTCCTCCTGCTGTATGGTACAGTCCACTTGCTGTATGGTACAGTCCCCCTGCTGTATGATACAGTCCCCCTGCTGTATGGTACAGTCCACCTGCTGTATGATACAGTCCCCCTGCTGTATGGTACAGTCCCCCTGCTGTATGGTACAGTCCTCCTGCTGTATGGTACAGTCCCCCTGCTGTATGGTACAGTCCCCCTGCTGTATGGTACAGTCCCCCTGCTGTATGGTACAGTCCCCCTGCTGTATGGTACAGTCCCCCTGCTGTATGGTACAGTCCTCCTGCTGTATGGTACAGTCCCCCTGCTGTATGGTACAGTCCCCCTGCTGTATGATACAGTTCCCTTGCTGTATGGTACAGTCCCCCTGCTGTATGGTACAGTCCCCCTGCTGTATGGTACAGTCCACTTGCTGTATGATACAGTCCCCCTGCTGTATGGTACAGTCCTCGTGCTGTATGGTACAGTCCTCCTGCTGTATGGTACAGTCCCCCTGCTGTATGGTACAGTCCTCCTGCTGTATGGTACAGTCCTCCTGCCTTATGGTGCAGTCCCCCTGCTGTATGGTACAGTCCCCCTGCTGTATGGTACAGTCCCCCTGCTGTATGGTACAGTCCTCCTGCTGTATGGTACAGTCCCCCTGCTGTATGGTACAGTCCTCCTGCTGTATGGTACAGTCCTCCTGCTGTATGGTACAGTCCCCCTGCTGTATGGTACAGTCCTCCTGCTGTATAGTACAGTCCCCCTTTCTGTATGGTACAGTCCCCCTGCTGTATGGTACAGTCCTCCTGCTGTATGGTACAGTCCTCCTGCTGTATGGTACAGTCCCCCTGCTGTATGGTACAGTCCTCCTGCTGTATAGTACAGTCCCCCTTTCTGTATGGTACAGTCCTCCTGCTGTATGGTACAGTCCTCCTGCTGTATGGTACAGTCCCCCTGCTGTATGGTACAGTCCCCCTGCTGTATGGTACAGTCCCCCTGCTGTATGGTACAGTCCCCCTGCTGTATGGTACAGTCCTCCTGCTGTATGATTCCAACCACCTGCTGTATTATGCAGTCCTCCTGCTGTATGATTCCAACCACCTGCTGTATTATGCAGTCCTCTTGCTGTATGGTACAGTCCCTATGGACTGCTATATACAAGTGGTACCGGTACAGAATCAATGTGGAGGCTGTATACAAGTGGTACTGATACAGAGTCAATGTGGAGGCTATTGTAGGAGTAAATGAGATGTATAGGACAGCACATAGATGTATAAAATGGCTGAACATTAAAGATAGACCACACTAATGAAAGGGCGAGAACACATGGTCTGCTGACCTGACACTTAGGATAAAGAGACACATGGTCTGCTGACCTGACACTAATGATAAAGAGATTCATAGTCAGCTGCTTCTACACAGAGGTTTATAGGACAGAATCTGCTGATTCCAATAAAGGCAAACAAAACAAAGAGTACATTGACACATTATGCTGACACACTAAAGATAGAGGGATCCATAGTCAGCTGCTTCTAAAAAGAAGGCCTATAGGGCAGAATCTGCTGATTCCAATGGGGGCAAAGTGCATTGACACATTGATGAAAGGAAGAGACACAGAATCTGCTGACACACTAGGATGGAGGGTCCGGCCACCATTGTAGTCTAGCTGAGAGCAGATGTGGGCGTTATTGGGCGTGAACAAGCGGGAAGCTTGAACTAGAGGATAGTGGTGGCAAATGACTTGAGAAGGGAGACTTCATTTGCATAAGGGATGGACATAGTGCTATGTGTGTATAAATATAGGAGCTAAGGCTCTGGGAAATGGGGGTTCCGCGGTGTGTGTTCCGCGGGGTGTGTTCCGCGGGGACATGCCAGTTGGCTGTACAGTTGTAATAAAGAGCATGTTTGAATTTACAAGTTCTGATAAGCGTTGTATTTGAAATGATTTTCCACGACATATTTGGCGAGCTTGCCAGGAGCTGATAGGGACTGGGACGTTCTTGGCTGATGATGGGTTCTTTGGACAATCTGACAAACAAGGGTGGCCGCCCAACTATAGGAAGGTAAGCAAGTTCTTACAATAGTTGAAATGTTTGTGTAAGATTGCTTCAGAGATACTGTCTCAGCGAGAGGGGCGCCACGTAAGTCTCTCTTTCAAATTTCCTAAAATGAAACCAGTAAATACAAAAGAACTTTTAAATTCAATGAATTTGCATGTATGTGTAATTTGGGGAATTGTATTAAATATAAATGTATGCGCATGTATAGAGACTGAGTGAATAGGTGCTGTGAACTTTGCTTGTGTTAGATGTAGAGTGGGCATGCATGCGCTCGTTCAGATCAGACCGTTCGAATGTGTAGCTTAAATGATGCGGTTGTTTGCGCATCTGGCTGAGATGGCTGGTTATAATAAGGGACAGCTCATACGGTCAAAACAGATAATGTAGGTAGAAAATCCTGTGATACCTCTTCAATAAAATTAGTAGAAGGAATGCTTGGACAGGTTACTTATGAATAACGGCTCTAAAGATAACAGAGAACTGCATAAATAAGTAGTTAGGAAGCCACGATACCGCTCTTTAAAAAAGGAACATTTTTGAAGAGGTCCGCTTGGGTGGGTTATTCACGTCACGGCAGAAGGGTCTGTTGGTGAATATTTAGTAGTTAAATAAATATTTCATGGTTACCGCCCCAGAACGGGGGACTGAACGGATGAATATTTAGAAGGCAGGAAGAACGTTAGCCCGATTGTGCGGCGTTCAAATGCAAAAGAAATCCTGCGAATAAAAAAAACCGCTCTGTCTAGCTAACAGGGTTTTGTAATTCAGTAGGTCACGCCACAATACTACTCTAATAATAGAAGAAAAGATCAGTATTGGGGGGGTGAATAGGATATGAAGACAAGCTGATCCGATTAGACAGTAGTCTCGTCATATTGTAGAAATCTTAGCAGTCTAGGCTTATGTAGGTGGAAGTGAATTAAGTCAATAAAGACAGACTAAGTTGTTTTGAGGTAAAAACAAAGGGATTGAATGAACAGGTGAAAAATAAAACGGATGAATGAGAATGTTGTAAGAAATGAGTGGATCTGTGTAAAAATAGAAGATTAGGAAGGAAAGACAAGTTGTGTGTGTGTAGGCAGAACGTCCAGGAGAGGGAGCGCGCAGCTCTCCTGTGACAGAGTAGAGTTGATGATGGGTGCCGTTAACTGCTATTAGGCAGAGGGAAAGAAGTTAAGAAACATCGAAGTAAAATAAGTTATAAGCAAGGATAAAAACACTGATGTGATAAAATGGTAAGAGACCGCAGTAAGAATAACAAAAAGGTGTCAAAACAAATAATAAATAAAAATACTTAAAAAGGCGTTAACCGAATAGTATAAATACGGATAGAAAAGTGTGAAACAAAACAGAAAGTAGGAGCGCCAATAAATTGAAATTATACTATAAAGTTAAAAATGAATCTAGGTTGGTTAAGATAAATAGTGGAATCCAGGACACATTAAGAATTCGCGTACGGTGAAACAAAGAAAGAGGAAAAAACAGGCCGTCAGACACTCTGTGGTCACAGAAATTACGGTCTAGGAATAGTCTGAAGGGCAGAGAGGGGTATAAAAATACTGAGGTTTGACTCACTAGTAAATTGACCATAGGATCAAACAATAAGAATATAGAGAAGAGGTAAGAAAGTATAGACAAAATAAATAAATAAAGGTAAAAGTAAGACGTTAGATAGAGATCTTAACGGAGCGGGCAGTGGACCTGTGTGGTTCAGTTGGTAGAGCATGGCGCTTGCAACGCCAGGGTTGAGGGTTCCATTCCCACGGGGGGACCAGGATGAATATGTATGAACTTTCCAATTTGTAAGTCGCTCTGGATAAGAGAGTCTGCTAAATGACTTAAATGTAATGTAAATGTAATCATAAAATTGATTAGAGCTATAAGAATAGCATAAACCTAACGGATAAAATGAATTAATAATGATATCCCCCCCCCACGGGGGGACCAGGATGAATATGTATGAACTTTCCAATTTGTAAGTCGCTCTGGATAAGAGCGTCTGCTAAATGACTTAAATGTAAAATGTAAATGTAAAGGGAAAAACACAGTGATATTTGAAGTACTGTACTAGAATAAGACATTAAGTCATCTGTAGTATTTCGAAATAATGTCTGTACTATAAAGAGTAGGCTTTGATAAGAGAAATTAAGTGATGTGACAAATGAATTATTAATTGGAAAGGAGATTAGCTCTACCTCGGAAAAATAATAAATAAAAGGTGTATGGGAGTATTTAGGAAAAATAAATAAATAAATAGTGGCATGAAAACAGAAATGATTGTTTCTCCCTAGCATAGAGGGATTTAAAAAGCCATGGAGTCACTGAAAGACGCGCACATTAGTTCTACCGAATTCGGATTGAATATGAAAAAACTGGATAATGGGGGACGCCATTACCCGGTAACATTCTATCTTCAGAAAATACATTACTATAAAAGGCAAATGTGGTTCCACTCGTCCTCGCAGACGTGCGGGTGATTAGTAGAACTATTGACAATATCTAAAAACAAATAAGAAAATAACTCCCTGTTTTGAATATGGATATAGCGGGTTATGGGGAAAATTAGTGTAAGGTGACACTAGAACTTAGTGTGGTAGCAGGAAATGCCAATATACGAGAGTTTATTTCCTTGTCAAAATAACAAACAACTAATCGGTTTGAGGTTAGTGAGAATGGAATTTTTACTTGGCGGTGTATTGTCTCTGAGCGAACAATGAGTGGTTCATAGAGATTACAGTTTATATGTGGTCAAGAAGAAGTATTAGATCACGTTTGACTTGACATATAGTAGAGTACAGATGGAATTTTAATTGTTAGACATTCTATACCGTCATTCTCTGAAAAATGTTAAGATGTTTATGGAATAAAAACTATTTGCAGATTAAAAGCTGACGTTGTGAAATTAACGATATGTATACTTTCTTTTCCAGAAAAAAAAGGGTTTAATCTTCTCTGGTCAAAATATCATTGGAGTCTGCATTACTGTGGAAAGCAGTTAATTAAAGTCAGACGCTTTAAAAATAAAAATATCTGGATAAGGCTAATAAATGGAGTTCTGGATAAGTGAGTCCAGTCCCTGTGTGCTATTGGCTATGGTTTACTAGTAAGTGCACCATGTACTGGGAATGAATATACATTAGTAGATTTATTGGAAGGGCTTTTTCCACTTCAGTTTCAATTTGGGTATGCAGAATGATGGAATTATTTTTTGAAAAATGTATTTAAGTTGTTCCTAAAGAAAGGGGAGTGGAAACATTTTAATGGTGTCAAAATGCCCTGATTCCTAAGAATTTCCTGTGAAAGACTGATCACCTTTTACTAGAAATTGTTGGAACAGGTGGGATTTAATTTTTAAATGATTAAAAGACACAAGACTCTATTCAAAATGTATAATTACTTTGAAAATCTATTATGTCCCTGGGAAAATTATGAAGAGTTGTACCCTTAAATTGAATAAGTTATTCGGAATAGGTTTATTTTTGTTTTTTTGATATAACATGTGTTCATAGGTAAAATTATCAGTTCCTTGGGGTTATGGTCTTTGGGTAAATACACAAATGTGCTTTGTTCATTCTGCATATAAAAAGTGATGTAAGTTACTCCAAAGGGTTTATTGGAGTGTGGGTTTCTGTGTGGGTTTTGTTGATAAATACATCATCTGTAATTCATCTGAGAGATCACCAGTAGAATAAGGGAGTTGTCATAAAAGGTGACGTCAGAATGCTTTAAAGCATGGGAGAGAATATCACCACAAGTGGGTGTGGAGCTCATACCCACCCTAATCTCCTAATCGACTGAATAGTGAGGGACAACTGTGTCTGATGACCTGTGAACTGTATCAAATAATAGATATGTTGAAATGATATGGGCCAGGGTGAATTATGATTTAAAGGAATTGGGGTATTGAACTTTTATTACCAGGCCACTCATGAGAGAAAAACTGAGACAAAAGGGCTATTGGGAAAATAGATAATACTGGTAATAAAAGTGTTTAGTATAAATGTTAATTGTTAAAGGGATGATGTGTATTGAATTGATAAGGTCAAATTTGAGTTAAAGTAAACACTGAGGATTGTTATCCTGAATATTGGGTTGGAAAATGTATTAAAAAAAAAAAAATAATAACTGTTTAGTTATTTAGATATAGCACTGTTTAAATTTAATAGGCCTAGGGCCGCTCTGGAATCTAATCCTGGGACAAGGAGGTTGACAAAACTTCCAGAATATTAGATTACAGGTTTTTGTTTCTTTTGTTTTATAATGTCATTGGAATTGTAATGATAAAATGTAATGTTTAATTGAATAAAAAGGTAGTCTGTTGTGCGAAGATACCCATGAATGAAGAAGAAAGAGACCAATAATAACATGGGCAAAGAATGAAACAGATGGACGTTTTCTCCAGGTTTAATTACATTACAAGTAGTGGTAATATTGCAAATGTGCAATTATTATAATTTTTTTTCTCTTTTTCTCGTTTGGTCAATTTATTTTTGTTTTGAGGAACATAAGGTTGTGTATATGTTCCTGAGGAGGGACTGATACTGATATAAATGATATATAAATTGACTTAAGGATGTTTTAAGTATGTATCAAACAATGGCTGTTATGGGTTAGGGGACTCATAAATGAAGGTAATGGTAGTGAAGGGGTGTTATTTCTAGAAACTATGTATAAAAATAGAGATAATTCACAGAAAAGGAAAGACAGCTGGCTGTGTAAAATATAGGGACAATTCTAAAAGTAAATAGAACAATTCACATATCTAAAGATATGGTAAAAAGAATAAGTGGTGGCATTTTGAACACTAGAGCAAAAGTTTAAGAAACTTATGACTTAGTTTTGTTAGGATTGGATATTAATCCAACTGGAAGATGCTTGAATGATTATATGTTATTTTACAGCAGTTGCTGTAGGGACAATCATTTGACTATCATTATGAATATTTCTGTGGCAGGAGGCCAGGTATTTGAGGCAGAATGGTTACATAGGGCTGTAATTAAAAATTAAGATTTAGTGATCTTGCTAATGTTGTCAGGAAATAACCCATGTGTTAGTGTGTATGTCCTCAGGAAAAAACAGCCAGAAATGGAAGGGCTTGGGCTGCATTCTGGAGACTGAGTGTACATCAAGATACACCAGGCTGGTGGTATACTTCTTACAACACTGCAGTGGTAAAGTTCTTCATGTCTCTCTTTGGTGGGTACATAAGTCTCACGAGAAGTGAGGTCCAGCTGAATAATGGGTGAGCTTGAAAACACCATGACAGAGGATGTGGAGAGAGAGAGAGAGATTAGATTCCACTATAGACATACTGGGTTGAGTTTGGGGGCCACTATAGACATACTGGGTTGAGTTTGGAGGTTACTTGTTTCATTTTTTAATGCATCATGTGAAAAAGAATAGATGATAGGATATTATACTCTAAACAAACATGTTAAAGGAATTGATGTGAAAGCATATATAGTGTTGAATTACGTCAAGAAGAGATCATGTTGATTAAGGTTATGCACATGATTATCAGTTAAAATGGAGCAGATGGGAAACTAAGTAAAAATTGACATGATTTGGGAACACCTCTCAGAACCTGGGGCCGAAAGGGGAAGACTGGGTGGAAGCATGAGGAAGCTTTTTAGGGCTTTTATTTTTGTGGAGTCCAGCAGAAAAGTATCCTGGAGGCATAGAGTCAGGTAAAGAGAGAGTGGGAATTGTCATGGTCTCAGATTTCAGTTTGCATGAATATATTTATGCATAACACATAACATTGTCAATGCTGTTATGTTTTGTCTGTTGTTTTCCAAGTCTTATGTTTAGGAAACCAGAAGGAGAGGGGTTCGCCAGCTTCAGCTGGAATGTCTGTTTGTTGTGTGATGAGTGATGGAAGTAAGAGGATGTATGGTGCAATCATAGAACAGAGGCCATAAGTCTCTAAGTATGAATGCTTCACAGAAAGTAGGCAGAAACCTGAACCAGGATGAGAGGTTCTGCGTCTGATGATCCAAGGGGACCAGAAGGACCTCTCCCAGTGATACCAGGAGATCTAGTCCACGTTGGAGGGATCCGGAGGAAGTGGGATCAACTGAGGAGAGATGGACCCTATGAGGTGGCCAAAGCAACAAGAACGGCCGTCCAAGTGAAAAGAAGCCAGACGTGGTACCATCTGAACCACTGCAGCTGAGTCCCAACAGAGAGAAGGATACAACCACATAGAGATGAGGACACAGAGGATGCTGATTCACCAGGAGGGAGCCTGGAGGGAGCAGGAGCAGCGGAAACGATTGAGACACCAGGGAGGAGCCAAGAAAACAGCAAATCAAGTGAAAGCCAAAATGTGACAGGTGCACCGAATAATGCACCCAGAAGAGGAGGAGAGGCCTCACAAGGAACAGAATGAGAACATCTCTTCCCTAAAATTGAAACCCTTCCAGATGGAAGCTAAGTCCTGCCTGAGGAGGGAGCCTCAGGTGAAGAAAGAGAAGGAAAAGTCCCGCAAGCTGAAGAAAATGGGGATTTCCCCACAATTGACTTTTAAACTCTTGAATGGTCTTCTTTACAGACAATTGATGTTAGAACCACAAAAGAATAATGACATTGACATAACAGAAGTAACAGTGAATGCTAGTATAGAAACAACAGACTAATGCACAATCAAGATGTATGGTGGAAGCAGGAAGAGAAGAAAGGAATCAGCCGAACAATCCAAAAAGACTGACAAGGTTAGAATCTCTGTTCCACCTCAACTTATAACAGAAGCTGGAGAACTGAAGTCTATCTCAATCATAAGGATCAAACCCTTACCGGAGATGGCCCTCTGTGGATGGACACATCACCAAACAAAGGGACAAGTCGCTTGGGACCCGAAAGGATGTGACCTGACATTAATCAAAGAGAAAGACGAGAGGGTGCTCATCATGAATCAGATTGAACCAGTTGAAGGTGAAGAATTAATAGTTGAAATAACAAGAACAACAGTGACCGAAGGGAGTAGCACCACGGTCATTAAGATTGATCCTACCCCTGCATCTGAACAGGAAGAACCTGTGACAACAACAAGGGTGGCGGCTGCTGTGACGACCACAGTAGCTACCGCTAAGATGACATCGACCTCCCTTACCAAGCAGATCACTGTACCCACAAAGCATCCTGAGACATCAGAGTCAGGAGAGTTTTTTACTGACATTTGGAACTTTCTGATAAAACTCTAATGATCTACCTCAAGATAAGAACATTGAAAAAGCGACAGAATTAGATATATTAGAACCACTCAAGGACACCACACGAGTAGAAGTAGTGAAGAACGAGTGGTACAAATGGGCTAAGTATATGGCAAACAAACACAGAATGGACAATTGTATTTTGTGTAGAAAATCACATTTGTCTGATCTTTTAATAGTTTCTGAACTGTCATCATTTAAAAACTGTGTAAGTTGGAAAAAGGACCATTGTACCAATAGAAAGTATTCTGTTCCCTTGTGTGACATAGAATATAGGATTGCTCTGGGTAAGCACTAGGGGTAAAACTATGTTGAATAAGACCATGTTGGGAGACAATGATTGTGATGCCTATAACATTAGAACTGAATTAACTGTACCTCAATTAGACAGAGGTACCGTGGTTAAAGGAAAATATGAATGTTTTTACAGCCATGACACCGAAGGAATTGATGTAGGAAACACCACTGTAGAATGTGATACTATTTGGGTGCTAGAGACTACGGGAGTACGTAGAAATAATGATAAAGGGTTGATAATGAATAGATAAGGGTTGTGTGGTAAAATAACTCAGGTTGCATCATCTCTTACTATGTTGAAAAATCAAGACAGAGGTATTGCTGATTGTTCTTTCCACACATCCAGAAACTAACTGTTGAATGTATTGCATAATGAATGGATTGGTCTTTGTGCCTTAGTTAGAACAATTCAACAGGTTACCATTATTAAATCACCCCATGATGACTATGTTAATCCTAGGGTTAAAAGGGCGTATGAGAAAGACCCTGAGGTATACCTTGATACAATTGGACAGCCTAGAGGTGTACCTCGAGAGTTCAAGGCAAGAGATGAAGTTAAATCAGGATTTGAATCTATATTTTTGTGGATAACACCAAATAAAAACT
Organism: Salvelinus alpinus; assembly: GCF_045679555.1. Lineage (NCBI taxonomy): Eukaryota > Metazoa > Chordata > Actinopteri > Salmoniformes > Salmonidae > Salvelinus > Salvelinus alpinus. Next base: position 49,411,074 of record NC_092093.1, read on the forward strand.
TAGAGTGGATTAATTATATATATTATAACCAACAGAGATTCATTAACTATACTGACTCGGCTCTAACAGCGTTGGGGAAACAGGTACAGGCTACCAGTAAAATGACTTGGCAAAATAGACAGGCTACGAGCAGAGGTTAAGGCAAATGCTGGGTTTGACCCTCATGTTTGGGATTGGTTGGATCTAGCATTAGGAAAGTGGGGAGCTATGTTTGCTAGGATGGCTATTATGCTGAGGAGGGTTATTGGCTCTGGGTATTGTATTTTGTTGTGTTTTACCCTTGGTAAAATCACTTGTGGTCCAGACAACAGTTAAACAGATGTCTGTAAGGAGAGTTGACCCTCCTGTGATAATTAGTCCTGTACCTGGGAGACCAGGTCAGTATACTGACAAAAATGGATAGCCCTGCAATGTGGTTGGTGGACCTCTAGACTGCTCGTTTGGTAATCCAAATTGTCTACATGGAGTGGTGCAGGGAGGTGGTTATGCTTGCCATGATTTTCGTAAGGATGGTCTACCTGTATATGCTCTATTCCCAAATTCAGATGAATGTTTACTTGTACATGTCCACAAACAGTGTCATTTGCGCCGTAAGTGCAAGTGGTGCAAAAAATTTAAATTTAATGTGGAAGGCCATGACCATCAAGGAGACCCCGTGTTTTGCGTGAAATATCAAAGAGGAGATTGTAGTATCTGTAAGGATGAGGACTGTGCTCCTATGTAAGGATTTTAGTATATCTATTTTTGTTTAAGGCCTGGTGTTTTTGTATGTTTGGTTGAATTTTTAGATATGTATATCAATGAATATATCTGGTTTCCTTTAATTAATGCTAGTTATGCCTTCTAAAGAACTAGGTTAATTTCAAAAACATGTTAGGTAACAGAGGGTATTCCGGTTACAAGTGTCTATGGACCATGTCCTTAATCTTCTAAACAAAGATTGGTATCATTGATATCACTTTATTAGAGAGGTGTCTTATTAGAGAGGTGTTTTGTAACTGCATGTAGGTCTTTGGTTTTCTCATATTCAATTTATTATTATATTCATTGTATTATCTTTTATTTTTTATACCTAATTTGATCTTTTACTCTTATGACAATTGGAGATGTTTGGTCTAGTTAGGTTTTCTTTACTGTTTCTGATTGGATCTTTTACTCCTATTTCACATTGGAGATGTTTGGTCTAGTTGGTTTATCTGCTTCACTTTGTTTTTATTTTTTGTTTTTTCTTGTTTATCATAGGTATTCTCATTTACTATCCCAAAGTCTTGTTTGTATAATTTATGTGGCTATTTAGCCCCAGAGGAGGGATTTGTAGGAGTAAATGAGATGTATAGGACAGCACATAGATGTATAAAATGGCTGAACATTAAAGATAGACCACACTAATGAAAGGGAGAGAACACATGGTCTGCTGACCTGACACTTAGGATAAAGAGACACATGGTCTGCTGACCTGACACTAATGATAAAGAGATTCATAGTCAGCTGCTTCTACACAGAGGTTTATAGGACAGAATCTGCTGATTCCAATAAAGGCAAACAAAACAAAGAGTACATTGACACATTATGCTGACACACTAAAGATAGAGGGATCCATAGTCAGCTGCTTCTAAAAAGAAGGCCTATAGGGCAGAATCTGCTGATTCCAATGGGGGCAAAGTGCATTGACACATTGATGAAAGGAAGAGACACAGAATCTGCTGACACACTAGGATGGAGGGTCCGGCCACCATTGTAGTCTAGCTGAGAGCAGATGTGGGCGTTATTGGGCGTGAACAAGCGGGAAGCTTGAACTAGAGGATAGTGGTGGCAAATGACTTGAGAAGGGAGACTTCATTTGCATAAGGGATGGACATAGTGCTATGTGTGTATAAATATAGGAGCTAAGGCTCTGGGAAATGGGGGTTCCGCGGTGTGTGTTCCGCGGGGTGTGTTCCGCGGGGACATGCCAGTTGGCTGTACAGTTGTAATAAAGAGCATGTTTGAATTTACAAGTTCTGATAAGCGTTGTATTTGAAATGATTTTCCACGACACTATATACAGGGGGTACCGGTACAGAGTCAATGTGGAGGCTATATACAGGGGGTACCGGTACAGAGTCAATGTGGAGGCTATATACAGGGGGTATCGGTACAGAGTGTGTGAGTGGAAGCTGAAAGCAGGGAGCCAGGCCTGCACCTCTCTTACCCCTCCCTTTCTCTCTCTCTCTCTCTCTCTCTCTCTCTCTCTCTCTCTCTCTCTCTCTCTCTCTCTCTCTCTCTCTCTCTCTCTCTTTCCTCTATCTAATCAATTTAATCCAAGATGGCGTAGCAGTCGGACGTGTGTTTTTGTCTTGTCCCGTGTAAATAATCGTTTTCCTCGTTTTATCCGTTTATATTTTAATCTCACTTTCCATCTACGGACTGAATATACTCTCCTGCAACCCCCAACACCCAATGTGGTACGGATCTGCTATTTTTATACTTTAGAACCGGAACCCCCATCAGAAGCTAGCCAGCTAACTAACTACTAGCTAGTTATCAGTTAGTCACTGCTAGTGGTCTTTACCGTTAACTCGGACACCAGCCAGCCTCAGCTTGGTCAATACATGCCAGTCTGCACAGCGCGATATCAACCCAGAGAATATCGGACTGCTTTTTCTCTACCAAATCTCCAGATTACTACCGCAAGCTCTGGACCTTTACACCGGATCAGATAGCTAGCTGCAATCTGAGTGGCTACTCCTGGCTAACGTCTCTGTCCCGAAGCAAGCAACAGTTAGCCTTGAGCTAGCCTCGAGCTAGGCCAATCTCCCGGCTAGCCGAAGAGGTCCTCCGGCTAATTCTTGTGCTACAATACATATTTTGCCAATTGGCCTGGACCTTTTTTTGCCGACACAGAGCCCTGCCAATCCATCACAACTGGTCTAAATCAGCTACAAGCTAATTTAGCCACCTTCTGCACAGACACCAGCCCTGTTATTAGCCTGGATATTACTCACCAATTTACCAGCGTCGGACTGTCTCTCGACAACAACGCCGGATTCCTGCCGTAATCCCTGAGCCACTACTTCTGATCCTCACAGCTAGCTTGCAGCTAGCACAGCTAGCGCCACTGCCACGAAGCTAGCACCAGTTAGCAAACACAATTCTACAATTCACAACCTCTCTTTCGCCATCGCCATCCGGCTTGGATTCTCTGTCGACACGACCACGTCTGGTCTGCAGACGTATACCCCACCCGCTGTGCCCTCAACCGGCCTCCGTCTGAGCAGACCCCCTCCGTCTGAGCAGACCACCCCCCGGGCTACTAACTTTAAACGCCGCGTGCTAGCTTAGTGGAGGCCTCCCTGCTCCATCTACGGCTGCCCCCTGGACACTATGATCACTTGGCTACATAGCTGATGCCTGATTGACTGTCCA